>NC_140203.1:26390081-26617581 GCF_965226575.1 Pagrus pagrus
GACTAGTTTACGCAATGGAAAAACAGAAATGTGTGCCCAGCTTCCTATCCTGGCCACAGCAGAGCTCTCCACAGAGCAGACTTTAGACGAGTGATGTAACCACATAGCTCTTTAATTATAACATCTTGATTTCATCTAGGGATGTACTGGAACTCTCTGATTATGTGTGTGTGTGTGTGTGTGTGTGTGTGTGTGTGTGTGTGTGTGTGTGTTTGTGTGTGTGTGTGTGTGTCATTTGTAATTTGAAACAAATGCAAAATAGTTGTTTCTTGACTAGTGGTCTCAGACTTTTGGATTATGTATTACTGAAATGTATTTTTCAATGGTGCACATGGTCGCAAATAGATTATATAGATAAGATAGATATTTGTTTTGCCTGACCTTTCCATGTCTCCATGGTGGAGAGGAGGTCCTGTGGCTCTGGTCCTATCTGTCTGGCAACACATGAGATTGCTTGACATCCCACATATTCTTCATATTCTTCATATATGTTGATAATAATTTTCTATAATTTTGTCACAATGTCCATACTTTATTTTACTATGCTGGTTAATTCTTTACATACAACATCGATATCTATCAATGTCTACCCTGAAAAAGGAGTCCCTCCTTGGTTGCTCGTCCTAAAGTTCCTTTCATTTTTTACCATCAAAAGTCTTTTTTTTTTGGTTTTACTGTAAAATACTTTTGGCATATGCAGTAAGAACACTGTGCTTAGAACAGTGCTTCTATTAATTTCTAATAGGTTTGTGTCTCTTTCTGTGTCCGTGTGAAATGCATGATTTTTAGGCACTGCACAGCAAATTTCATTGTACAACTATGTGCACTGACAGCAAAAGCATTCTATTCTATTCTATACCTATAATGACAATTACAGCAAGGATTAATTATTTGTGAATAATTACGTTGAAAGCTCTGCAGAGGTTCCTCTCTGTTCTAAAGAATAATTCCAAAATGTTAATGACAACTGTAACTGCTCAGTGCTCACTGAACTGATGGTGAATACAAATGATTCTCATTTAGTGACATTCCATTTTCCTACCCTGATGCTAAACAGACTATGTTGGAGCAGTGTTCAAGGTTACTCTCTAACTATATTAAGATTGATGCTCAGAGGCATCTACCCAGCAAACCCTTCTAATATAATATATGTAATGAAGACTTTGAACAAGTTTAATAAACGGTATAATGTGTAATTTTTCGGCAAAGTGGAAGTTATCACTACATTGATATGTAAGATTCCAGTGAATAATTTCAAGTGAGAAACATTTTGTTTTGGTGGCGTGGCTAGCAAGCTGTGGAGTAGTCCTGCTTTCATGTGGCTCCACTCTTACCACAGCTAAATTTAAGATATTCCCCTTCAGAATGACATGTTAAGCAGCATGTAATCCCTTTTCCACTGGCTGTCGAGGTGGTGTCCAGCAAACGATGTAGGCTTTGTTGATAATTGGCAGATTTTCTGGAGAAAACCTGATCTGATTAGAAGAGACGACATTCATCCTATTTTTGATGGAGCAGCTCTCATATCTAGAAATCTGACCAAGTTTATCTGTGGTCCACAACTATCCAGAGTTCAGACCAGGAGGCAGAGCTGCAGTCCTACACGCTCCTCTGTGCTTCTATCAGAGCAGTTACCCACCCCAAACCCCATAATGACGGTGTCTGCAACTGTTTAAAAAAACAGGAACATTAAATGTGGACTTCTAAACATTAGATCGCTATCATCCAAAGCTGGCTGTTGATCTGATAATCTGTTGATCTGATAGTAAGCATATACTGAAACAGTACATGATTATTATCAGATCATAATGTTGATTTATAATGTCTGACTGAAACCTGGCTGTATTATGAAGAATATGTCAGCCATAATCAATCTGCTCCCAGTGCTTGCTCATGGGGGACACGTTGGGTCTCTGTAATTAAATTAATTAAAGAGTATATGGAGACAAACCTCTCTACAGCAGATTTGATGAGCGCAATTACTGCCCTGCAGAATTCAGCAGTCTGGGCATTTCTCCTCCTGTAAGCAAGGGAAGCTGCCCCTCGCACTGTCACTGATGACAGCCTCAAGAGCCTCATCTCTTCTGGAGTGAAAGTAGCGAAAATACAGCAAATACAGCAGCACCCAATCAAAAAGTGTAATAAATGTTTTGAAATCTGAGTGGAAACCCTGAAAGTTTCAACTTGTCTTGTCATGAATTTGAACTCGCAAAAGCCCCCCAAGAACACCTCAACACCCCACTTTCAAAAGTATTATGAGTGGAACCACCCTCGTTGAGAAAACACTGGCCTATAACAAACATACCAATCCTCCCCAACAATGGAATTTCAAGGTAAATATCAACATATGACTATAGTTTTTACTCACTGTTACAATCAGGGCCTAGGGGAAACCCTGCTGCAACATGAAAATGAGACTCTCCTGACCATCTCACAAGCAGCACCAGCAGCAAAGTATTTTTAAAGGTTTTATTTAAAACACATCTAGCACATAAACAGACATGCTCGCAGTCTGGCTGAGAGTGGAGAGAGGACAGCCCACAGGAACTGGGAGGAGCCGGCCCTCAAACCACTGGGTCGGAGGCTTGAACCAATCAGTTCCCTCAGCCAACCTACACTCAAACTCAGTCATCATTCACTCTGGAAAACACACCAGCAGCCAATCACACATGCACACAGGTAACAAGACAAAGACAACCTCTGGGGTTTAAACACGTCCCCCTTTAAAGATTGATCATTTCTTTAGGGGATTAATTTCAAGAGTCTATCCTCTGTCATGTTAAACCACAGTCTACATAAAATCGACACATCATCTTCTACAAAGGACTACAATCAGTGGGTTCCACTCTCATTAACGGCTACCGCTATGAGGTGAGAACACACAAAACCAAACGGTACATAATTACTGCGGGAGCACACACACCAAAACAGTAACAGGTGACCAACACAACAGTGGAGTGCAACAGCCACATAACAAAAGGGTCACAATGAAAAGTTCAACTATAGAATTTCTGCCATCCACTAACAGCAGCACACACAGACCCAACACAAGTGAACTACCACTACCATGACACAAAATGGACACCTTGCCGTCACACACACACACACACACACACACACACACACACACACACACACACACACACACACACACACACACACACACACACACACACACACACACACCTCAAGATCCACTGATTGGTGGAGTGACTCCATCCCAAACACACTAACTGTAATTAAATACACAAAAGCAATAACACACACGTGACCACACCAAAAGTGGACAGCAACAACCACCATGCAAAAGGCATCACTCTGTAGTCACCACTACACACAAATGTTGCCAGCTTACACCTAAGCTGCAACCGCAAGTGACCCAACAAAAGTAGTGTACAGTTACCACAACCAAAGGTCACAAATCACAAGGAGATTTCAATATTAACAATCACCTCACTTCTTCTAAACAACTGCAGCAGATGTTTCAACTCCCAACTTCACACTTCTTCCTATTCCTACAGTGGCAAAACTTTTTATGTCCCACTTTTTGAGCAGAGGCCTCTTCATGCTGCACTTGACAGTCTCCTGAATATATAACCATATGCTAAAGGCACTGTGTCATATTTTTACCACATTTTACAAAATAAAAATACTCCATTGTCAAATTCTTTTAGGAAGGACTCGCAGAAACAACTGAGTAATGAAATCTCAGAAGAAATGTGGTGAACCTCTTTTAAAAGTATTCACAGTAGATAACATGAAATCAAGGGATGTTGTCTCACCAATTCTTACAATGTCAGAGGAGGCAAACTTTTTGGAGTTACTTATTTGATTTCTTTTTTCTCTCCAAAGCTTTTAACAGGGAGTTCTCCCCTGCCCCTCTAACTGTGCTACTTGGGGTGGTCGAGTCAGCTGGAGTGATGAACAGGCATGAAGACCAGACCATCTCTCTATCTACACTGCTAGCCAGAAAATTGCTGCTACAATTCTGGAAATCGGACAATATTTGACACAAGGCTGTATGAATTGGGGAATGTATTACATCTAGAGAAAATTAGATTCACAATATCAAACAGGGAGGGACTTCCTCTGGCAAAATCTGGCAAACTGTCATTAGTCTGATCGAAAAGTTAAGATGAATGGTTAATGGTCGAACAGATTAACCGTGTCTTGGTGTTGTGTTGATATCCTGTAAGTTCTGTGATAAAGTATAGCCTCATTTTTGTGTGTATCCACACAAACCTAGATCCAATCATAACTAACTGAAGATCTATTTGAAAATTACTTTTCACAGCTAAGATTCTTGAAAAACTGGTCTGCAAGAAGCTTCCCAAACTGGTAGAAGAAAATTATGTATTTGATAAATACCAATTGGGCTTTCATCAGAAACACAGCACGAGACAGCTTTGCTAAGAGTCACAAATTATATTTTAATACTGCTTGACCATGTTGAAATGGCCATAATTGTTCTTTTAGACTTGTTTGCAGCTTTTGACACAATTGACCATGCTATTTTAATCGACCACCTGGAAAAGCGGGTTGGAATATCTGATGCAGCCCCTAACTGGTTTCCATCCTATTAACCCAACCGGAACTTTTGGAACTGCTAACAACAATGTATCCACCAGTGCTCCTTTAACTTGTGGCGTACCTTAGGTGTCCTTTCTTGAACGCATTTTATTTCCATGACCCAGCTCTGCTTGTCCGTTAAGCCCGGCAATATCTCTAATCTAACCACTTTAACCATTGTCTGGGTAAGATTAGTAACTGGATGTCTCAAAATGATCTACAAATAAATCACAGTGAAACTGAAGTTCGGGGTTTCACCCCAGATCAGTCAGTCTCCACCAACATCCTCTTCTGCTCACTGGCCACTGACAGAAAATCATTTGCCAAAACCCTAGGTGTCACTTTTGATTACCAACTGAAATTTGATAAACACATCAAGACAGTCACTTAGTCCTGCTATTTACAACTAAGGAATATTGCAAAAATGCAGCCCCTGTTATCTTTCCATCAGTTGGAAATAGTTATTTATGCGTTGAGTCCTCCCGCCTAGACTACTGTAATGTTCTTTATTCCAGTCTAAACCAAGATGCTTTTGCTAGATTATATTTAGTCCAAAACTCTGCAGCAAGACTACTTACTATAAACGTTCGTGGAGCATGTTTGGTACGTGTTTGGTAGATGTTGGTACCAAACATGTAAGATGTATGTAGTCTGAGCTGAAAGGTGGTAAGCTTAGTTTTAACACATAGACTGAGAGCAGTGGTGAACAGCTAGCCTGCCTACCATGTAATTCACACACAGCTTTTAGTTTTGGCCTCTGTAAAAACGCAAAAGTGCCAAACCTGACAACCTCAGTGTGATGGGAAGACTCCAGGGAACTGTATCTGGCTGTTGTTCCAGCACAGATCTCCCTGTGATACATTTTTACATCTCTATTTTTGTATATATTTAACAGATTACATACAACCAATTGATTAGCAAGCTTTAGGAGTTTTGGGGGGGATGATTTTTTTTAACTAACACACTGTGCACACTGATAACAGTTCAGATAACAAAATGAAAAGTGTTTGTCTTACCTTCAGCTGTGGGTGCAGCTCCACTCTGAGCCTCAACCACACCATCTGTATCCACTGGCAGACCTCGATCAGCTGCAGAAAAAGCCGTAGAGAGGATACAAGAGTTAACAATAAAGACTGCAAAGTTTAGCATAGACAATACAGGTGCTGGACAAAGGGAATTACATGAGTAACCATTTGTAGAGGCTTTGCAGTAGGTAACATTTGAAAAATGTAATTTTTTCCCCTGAAAGTAGTCCTTGAAAAAGCCATTGGGCTATTAATATTCATCCTCTTAGGGGCATAAAAGAGCTCAGTATCATTCGGGGCAATTAGAATATGACTGTAATGTGTGTAAAGTTGAAAACATCTCTATTGACTTTGAAGGGGAAATTTTGGGTTGATAGTGGTGCTAGAAGAATGAATGAATATTCCAATCAGTTGTTTTGAAGATACCTTGTTATGAATGTCTTAAGCACAGGATTTTCTTATGATGTAGCACTGGCCAATGGTTAGGGATCATTTGAATTATCGGACATCCCTCTCTAGGGACTATGACTACTTATGATAAATTCTGTTACATTCTGTTTCAACTTCCAGAAGTATCAGTTGGTTGCAACCTTACCGCTAGATGCCACTAAATTTAGAGAGTATAATTTGGGGCAATAACAAATACAAAACTTGATAGGTACTGTAGCACCAAATAGAGGTGAATGACATCACATTTTACAGCAGCGTCGGATTGAATCATGCTAAAAAGAGACACAGTGTTATTTTATCACTGGCCACAAGGTGACTCTGTTGGTACCATGTTTCAATATGTCACACACATGCTCGTGGAGGAGCCGAGTTTCATTTTCTTAAAGACAGCAGAGTTGCAGAAATATCATGTTGTTGTTTTTGAAGCACCTCCTGGGTGTAGAATTGTACAAAATTGTACATCCTCTACATGCAACAGTTTGACATTTTATTCTTATCGGATTATAGATGGATGAGTTAGGGCCTGTTAAGTGCATCAGGCCAAGCCATATAAAGTTTGATAACTAATTACGGACAAATGGTGACTGATATCAAAAAACAAATGTTTTGATCAGGATTGTCTAAATAGTACGTACCAGATGTGGTGAAGATAGGATGACATTTGAGTTAAAGCTTAAATGGAGTCTGTAGCTGCACATACAGTCATGGTCAAAAGTTTACATACACTTGTAAAGAATATGTATATCATGGCAGTCTTGAGTTTTAATGATTTATACAACTCTCAAATATTAGAATTACTGTAAATATATTTTTGACCCAGCAGACTTAGTCACATTGTCAGAAGACCTATAATAAATTCTTATTGAACCAAACTTCAGCAATTTTTTTTTTTGACAAAGTGCTATGTGTTCCACTCATTCTATCAGAGAAAAATGAGAGTTGTAGAAATCATTGGAACTCAAGACTCAAGAGAGAAGAGTAGTGTATGTTAACTTTTGGCCACAACAGCAGTAAAAGTAATAGCACATATCTCCTAAACATGCTTAATATGTTAGCTTTGGAACCACATTTTTAGCTGCAAGCAAAAAGGACTAGCAATATAATATATAATGCCAATAAAGGGGAAGAAGAAAATATAATAATGAACAATTGTGTGATTGCTTGTCAGTGATAATAATGCATCCTCATTCGCACTAACTAGAAAACTGTATTTCCTGCTAAATTCCAGTGAGATTGCTGATAGCCGACCTGATTCTGAAAGACTCACAGATTATACAAAAATGTGAAATGCATTGCCATACATTGCATTGCACTACACTGCTGAAAAAACAGGAGGTCAAACTGCATTAGCTTAAGAAGATAAGACATGAAAAGGCATTGCTAGAAAAAGCTGGGAGGAAACTGCAATTCTGCCAGAGTTGTAAATTGAAATTAGTAACCTGAAAATGGTCAATATTGTAATCAGGAATGTAGGGGCCATATATTTGCGTTAGATGCGTGGGGACTTGATATGGGATGGACCCCTTAATTAACCTGTATAATTTCACCTGTCACCTGGATGTCGGTGTTAGAGAGAGGGGGTGACCTGGGAGCGCACATTTTTCGTTTACCGCACGTTTAGCTCACAGTTTTTTGTTCCTTGAATTATTCAATTAAAACCTTTAAAAACGGAACAACTTGGGGTGGACATTGATCATTGGACGGCGTATAATAGAGGTTAGGTTAATCCTCCCAGTCTCAGCCTCTCAGCGGCTCTGGGAAGCAAGTAGCCACTATAAGGAAAGAAGAACAAGTTGAAAAAAGCTTAGTATTTTTAAAGCACAAAAGGTAGAAAAATGTGTAATGGAAACAGAAAGGTTCTCTGAGAGCTGAATATTTTGACATTGAATCTATAGGTACAGAAAGTAGTATTTGGGTGGAATAAATCTTTAAAAAGGTACAAGGTAAATTAAAAGGTACTGCACAGAAAGTGATAGTGAAGTACTTGCACAGAATGTAGTAGTAGCAGTAGTATCACTAATAGCAATTATTAACTAAGCATTAATAGCAGAAGTTGAAGAGATGAAAGACAAAGAATGTGTGTGCATGTGTGGTAGAAGGACCGAAAGACAGAGATAGGGCTGAACTGTAAAACCTGAAACAGATCATGGTTTGTTGATGAAGTAAGTTAGAACTGAAGAAGCCTCTTGGATGAGAGGTGAATGGATGGATGGATGGATGGACATCTTCAAGAATCTGAAAGTCCAGTTGCCTACGATACAGCACTTAGAAGATCAAGGTTTGAATTTATTAATACTTAAAAAGACAAAGGTATTAACTGGCACCAATAACTGAACCAGGCACTGTGCCAGGATTTCAATTTTGGATGGGCCACAATAATTTTGGCTGGACCTAATAATTACTATGAACATTAGCTGTGTTGATAATGTCTGCCCTTCAGTCTCGCTGAAACACAGATGATATCATGCTGTGGAAAGCAACTATCTGGTTGATTATCAATCTGGTTTATTATGATACTATTTAACAATTTTCTAAAACATGGTTTAACACCAAGATAAATTAATATTTGCCCACAACAGTTCATATTCATAAAGAGAAGCACATGTGAGTATATTGCTCACATCATGCGAAAATGAAACACTCTATAATGTTTATTTTTTGCTGCAGATTCTGCAGACCTGATCTGACTGCATAATCCTTTGTTCAAATTGATTTCAGGAAGAGATGGAGAGAGAGATCAACTGCCGGATAAGCTACATTTATTTTTAACAAGAGAGAGAACGGTGCACTGCATTGTCAATTCATTTGTGTCTATGTTTTCAAGACTAAGTTTCTAAGTTCTTCTAGTCTCAAGAGAAAAGTGATCAAAAGTCAACATCTAAAATCCACATCATAAATCTGAAAGCTCATTTCTTCTTCTTGGGACATTTTTTATCCATTTCCAGCAGCAAACTGAACAGGGGGAGGGCTTGGGCAAGTGCAGCAATGAGTGTCATTTCTGTCTCTGGGTTTGGTAGCCAGACACCATGACATACAGAAAGACACTTTAACCTGATTTGTATCACTATGAGTAAAAGATGAACATTTTTCATCTTTTTATTGCACAGCAAAAACTGATTCAAATGATAAAAACTAAAGTTGGGTTCAACCCTATCATATCATCGTGAACTTGACTACAAAATTCACATACACTAAAAACTGGTTTATTTCTATGGTTTCAACACAGCGTCTCTCCTGAATGCCAAGCTTCATCCGCCATCAAATAAGTACAGAATCGATCAAAGCTGATTATTCTTGACAGTGGCCCAGTTGGTTTATTCACCAATACCAAGTTTGTAGCTTTGATTGTTGAAATCTTTGTGTGTCAAGGATTGGTCTGGTTACAGACGAAGGTATCATGTCACAATGATTGAGATATGCACACTGTGCGCAGATGGTAAGAAACGATGACCAGTAGATTTTTTTTTTCCTGTCTTGATAGCGAGTTTCCTATTATAATTATTTCAATCTATATAATTTTTTTTTTTGTTCACAATGTAGCATTATCAGGGATAATATATGGCGCATCCTCTGGACACATGGATCGTGAGTTCACGTCCTTTTCGGATTTTAATGAATCAGAGACGTACCTTATACGCACATTTCTTTTTTCTTTTTTTTTTATGATGACTATGTGTAATATGTGGCTGCTCTCTCTCTAACTGCGCTTGATTCTGCCATGATGCTTATCAGGATCAGGCACATGTGACCAGACACAATGTATGGCTTCGTTATTAGCAGAATGCATGGAGGGTTGCACCCCAAGTCCAGCGTCCAGAGGTATGATGCAGGCTGTGCAAAGATGCCCCTGAGACAATCCAGCACATAATAGCGGCTGGCATAGTGTACAGGAACATCTGTGCTGAGTATGGGCTGGAAGCCCCTAGGTCAAAATGAGAGACACCTCGGAAGATGGTGAAGAATGACCAAGCTTAGATCCTGTGAGAATTTCAGATACAGACCGACAAACTGGTGATGGCTAATTAACCAGACATAGTTGTGGTGGACAAACATCAGGGGAAGGCAGTGGTGATAGATGTAACAAGAAGGAACTCGAGAAGCTTGAGAAATACTAAGGGCTGAAAGAAGAGCTGGAGAAGATGTGGAGAGTGAAGGCAACAGTGGTCCCCACAGTAATAGGGCACTTGGGGCACTTGGGCCCGAAACTGGGAGAGTGGCTCCAGCAGATTCCAGGAACAACATCTTAATGATTAAGAGTAACGATTAGTACGCTGTTTGTATATTTAATGACCTAACACACCCGAGGAAAGAAGAGATGAACTACAAGCTTGACAGTATTTCTCTTCCTGTACACAAGTGAAGCACTTCTGTAATGTCTGCTCTCTTCACACATGTGGTTCACCTGGACTAAGGAATAGGGAGCTGGCAGGGCAAAGCTATAGTTACCACAGTAAATGCAGCAACCTCTTTAGCTGTTGCTTGCTACAGCAGATCTGCTGCTGCTTATCTTGGGGTTCCTCCTCCAAAGTCATTGCTCTCCACGAGCAGCCTGGCAGCTAACCCCCAAGCAATGTTAGTCCTGGTTGTTTTGTTTTTTTTAAGAATTGTTGTGTGTGGAGGGGGGGCCCTGCCTATGGACACCTGGCCTGTCAACCCTCACTAGCCCAGAGAAACAGTTGCAAAAGCTGAAGAGGTCAGTTGGTTTACTGAGGAAGTTCACAATCTGCTATATTAGCACTAGTTTTATTTAAGGTTGTTGTATACACGACTTCCTATGTCATAACTACAACCTCACAAGTTCCATTTGAAGGTGGCATAAAACATAAAGTAGACCCTTATCATAATGTAGGCTATACTGTACATACCTCCCTTTTATTTTAATAATGCATCAACCTTTTTTACTGTGTCACTCACTATACTAAACACATTTGTTTACCCTTAACATACAAAAATCTACTATTGTTTATTTAGTAACTTAATAATATCACATTTAAAAAACCTGCATATACATGCGGACTTTGATCTAAAATCAGTACAAGAAAATGTTACACTTTTACATACCTCTTGCGACCCAATAAATTTTTTGGAGAAAAACATTAGAAAAGCAGTTTTTCATAATTTTTGACAATTGAACACCAGAACATTGTTGTTGTTGTTGTTGTTGTTGTTGTTGTTGTTGTTGTTGTTGTTGGGGACTTAGTTGAATGAAATTAAAGGTGCACTATGTGGTTTTGGGGAAGATATTTTAATCAGAAGAGAAAGATCTTTACTTTTTTTACTACATAAAAAAACACTTCATTTTCATGACTAAATAAACTGAATAAACAATACACTGGCCTTAGAGGACAACACAGTTTCATACTGTTTTACGTTGTTTATATTTGGCGGACCCTGCCTCCTTTCTAGCTTCACACAGTATTTGGGGGACCTTATTTCCTCTAAGAACAGCTTGTTTATTCAGTTATCGAAAAAATGAATATTTCTGAGTTTATATTATAACCTCATTAACATTGCAAATACTAAAACTACTTCTGAAGAGTTTGAATTTCTTCTCCAAAACAACATAGTGCCCCTTTAATGAATTAGACAGTGTTTATATTCCTGGTTCGAAACACAAGGTATGCATTTAAAGGGTTAAAAAAAGGAATATAATGAACTTTCTTCTGGTGCCACACTCAGCACTCAAAATAAACATTACACTTACTATAGGTAAGACTATTAGAATACAAAACAATTTTGTTTTCTTTGACACTCTTGTACTGTGGACTGTAATGAACACTGCAACCTCTAGGGGGCACTTGTGGGATTTTAGTCTTCTTAAGTAGCTGCTACCCCCAGATAACATTGAGCCCACTTACACACCATGCAACCCACGACACTGTAAAGTAGTATTCTGTCACATAGTAAAGTCATGTTTTGTCAGTACTCTAGAAGAAAACCAAGAACTGTGTTGAGCTTTTTACAGCCTGGTAACAGGCAACACATCAGGCAGCGGCTACGACTGAATACATGTATCCACAGCCTAGTAAAATAAGGGTTTGGGGGCAATAGGTTGCTTTTCCAACCAGAGCTGAATAAGACTCCTGGCTGCTGCATTCCAACAGCCTGCTGTCTCCATCGTGAAAGGGCCCTTTGAGAGCTGAAAGGCCAGGCCGCTGCTACATCTAGTGGGGTTTTGACTGAGGGCCTTCTGGCACACCTCAACACTTCCTTGTCCCTCCAGTTAAACTACTGTGTGTGTGTGTGTGTGTGTGTGTGTGTGTGTGTGTGTGTGTGTGTGTGTGTGTGTGTTTGATACCACTTTTACACCAAAATTGGCATGTATACGTGTTTTTTTTTAAACGCGGGTAAACCCGCTAATAATCAGCAATAAACTCTTTTCACATTGCCAGCGGACGAGTTTGTCTTCCTGTTTTTTTCCCCTGTTTGTCGTTCTGAACATGCTGGAAAAACAGGGAACAGTAGAAAGCGGCAGATCCTATACCTCATCAGACAACATCCAGAAGACGTTAACTCATTTGAAAAACTCCTAATCAATAATATTCTAAATTAAACACATATTTTCTTCCAGAGCTGATAGCGGAAGTTGCTGGGGATTGACATATCGCTTCTTTCTAATCTCTGATGAGGAAGTTGAATGCACGCGTACAGGCAGCCGATGAAGCTCAGACACATTGAAGCCGCAAACAACAGTCACCTTTTTAATATCTTTACCTCAGCCTCAATTTCAGACTCAGCACCTACTGAACGCTGTTCATGTGCCTCTTGACAGACGGATTGAAAGATATTTACAAGCCAATGGCCTCAACTTAAACATACGTCATAGCATTGCGCCTGAAAAGGAAAGCAAATAAGCATGTTCACCCAGGTCTTGTGTTCACATCACCAGTGACTACTCCAAGGTCAACGACCCAGGAGTAAATCCTGATAATATACATTCACATTTCACACGAATGCCCAATGTTAGCGGGTGTTAGTGGGTTTTTAGCCAGTGTGAAAAGTGTCTGTGTGTCTTCTCCTGCCTCTCAGTCTTCTGACCTTTGTCTCTGTTACTCCCAGTCCTCCACCCCATGGCGTTTTCAGTGAGGGTCAATTTAACAGTTTGCAGAGAGCAGAATGGTGTTACAATGGAGTTACAAACAGTTCTTGAGTGCAGAGCTACTGTAGAGACAGAAATTGTCTTGAAACAGCTGATCTAATAAACCAAAAAAATATGTTTCTCTGCTGGGCACATTCTCATCAGCAGCATAACTTACTTACTTGCTTTGATGGAGCACAGTGATTTAAAATAAGTTTGTAAAGCATTTTTGAAAAAAAAGATGGACTGTAGCCAGTGCAAGTGCACAGAAATAGTGTTTCTTACAATTTGCAAGGCTTCCTGATTAAACCCCAACAGAGAAATTGTTTAGGAATTTAAGGGAATATGCAAATATTGCATGTAAACATCATGACTTAATCACACATACCATGGCAACATACAAGTAAAAACATTTTCCCCCCTGTCCGATGCGCAATGTTTTCACATAAAAGCTGAGGTCATCTTATTGTCATAACAATGCTTTGTCTACTGTACTCCTTACTTCAGGATATGTGTGGTCTCATAATGCCTATAGATGCTAGAATGACCACGCCCCCCTTTGGGTGAAAACAAACTCAGTGAAAGTACTGATTGAAAACAGGGGGTAGTGGCATGATGACATGTAGCGCCGCGCTCGGAACTTCTCGCGCGAGCCACGGCCCTTCTGTTCACGCCAGACACGAATTTCTCCGTGCCGGTCGGCAAACGGCTCTGCTCCTCAGCTGTTCTGTAGTCACACTTGGAGCTGTTTTTTCACCATAGGAAGGTAAATAACCGCATAAAATTACAACGCCATGTTTTCCTGACAACTGTAAATGTATGTCCACTTCATAGTAATGAGTAGTTTTCTGTCAATCGGGGTGTTTAATTATCAAAAATAGTTTTATTTTGAAAATCGAACGGATTCTCTTGTTGTTGCTTTGTTTTGACTTCCTGCCCGGCTTGACACATTCGGCCGCGGCACGTGAAAAATACAGACCAGATGCCGAAACGATCGCTACATGGCGTGAACTTCTTATGTGAACGACACCATTGTTAAAATGGGCGCCTCCGCTCCTCGGCGCTTCGCAGTTAATCGCAGCTAATCGCAGCTAATCGCGGTGCTTCGGCGTCCTGTCTGAACCTGGCGTTATACTTAGTCCTTTTCACCTGACATGAAAAACAATACAGCCAATCCTTTTTGTTATAGTGTACCGTGTCCTGGTCCTTCTTCTGAATTTCTATCTAAAATCTCAGAGTTAGGGTTAGGGTTAGTCCTGAAAAAAGAAAAATGACTGTGGTTGATTTTAATATTCACATTGACACTGATAATGACAGCCTTGGTACTGCATTTACCTCAATATTAGATTTGACTGGCTTCAGTCTGTGTACAAAAACCACTCACTGTTTTAATCACACCCTCGGCCTTGTTCTGGCATATGGCATTGAAATTGAACAATAAATAGTTTTCCCACAGAATCCTCTTTTATCAGACCATTATTTAATAACTTTTGAATTCATATTACTTGACTACACACCACAAGGCAAATAATTCTATTCTAGGTGTCTCTCTGATAGTGCTGTAGCTAAAGACTGCTAATCCTAGTCCCTCCCCGATTGATCATCTTTTTGATAGTGTTGCAGGCTGTCTGTGAACTATACTTAACTCCATTGCCCTTTCATAAAAGAAAATTATAGCATAGGAGATTAGCTCCATGGTACAACCCCCAAACACACATTTTAAAGCAGTCATCGTGAAAATTTGAAAGGAAAAGGAATGGTGTCCCACCAAACTGGAAGAATATCGTCTTGTCTCGCTAGACAAGAGCAGAGTATTATTCATCTTGGATAATGGAAAATAAGGTTTGTTTTCAGCACTGTAGCTAGGCTGACAGAGAGCCATAACCTCTGATACAGAACCCTAAGAAACAACCATAAAACCAGATATGTATCTAGACTGCTTTTCTACCATGGACCTTCACCAGCTAATTTCAATAATTTCTTTATCTTAACTATCAATGTGTCTGTTAGACCCAATCCCAACTAAATTGCATAAAAAGGTCTACCTTTACTTAGCACTTCTCTACTCAAGATGGACAATCTGTATATGTACCACAGTAAAGCAGCTGTAATTAAACCACTTCTTAAAAAGTCTACACTTGATCCAGAGGTTTTAGCCAAATGTAGAACCATATCTAGCTTTCCCCTTTTCTCTATGATCCTTAAGAAAATAGTTGCCAATCAGCTATTTGACTTTCTGTATAGAAGTAACAACATAAAAATAGAAATCTAAAAAACAGAAGAAACAAAATAAAAATATTCACATCATTTAGATTTACTACGCTACCCACGCACCCATCCCAAGCTGACATATTTGACTGTCATCCCATGACACATATTCTTTATACTGTGAACTTTTGCACATCCAATGATAAAGAGGTTTCCACAAAACTGTATAGCTTTGAGAATCTAAAACATACAGTGCATACTTGCTATAGTATTTGTTAAAGTATTTTCTTACATTTTTATTGTCATTTTTGTATTAAGTTACTAATAAAGTTGAAACAAATAAGGTGAAAGATTAAAGCCAAAAATTGAAAAAAGAAAAATAGAAAAACGAGCAGGAGCAAACCTGCATGCACCACACTAGTGACATAGCCTAAAAATATTGTGATATTATTTTAAAGGCATACCGCCCAGCCCTACTTGAGATCCATTTCAATTATAGACTAAATGATTGATTAAACTTGAAAACGATCCAGTTGGGGGGGGGGGGATTTGTCTGTTGCCACCTTCATAATCCATGGTTTCAGGTTAGTTTTTTGTGCAATGCATGGAATTGTGGTCTGAAAATTTTAGTAAAAAAAAAAGTATTTTAAAGTTTCTGCTCACAATGTGGATATTTGAGGCTCTTTCAGCTTGTTATTTGGGTTTCATTTGCATCTTTACTGTTTGATTCAGTCTCATTGCTCCTCATTTCCAGAAGCAGCAATTTAGTGAAATAAGAGCTTATATCTTTCTCAGAAGTTGATGAAGACCAAAGCTCCACACCACAGCCAATTAAGTTAATACTGACGTTTCGTTCCAAATATATAAACATCAACATTTCATTGGTTAAGAATGGCTCAACACACCTCATGACATTTATAATAAAAAAAGAGTGCTACTGACCTCTCCTTTAATCAATCATTTTTGCACACCTGATCTATCTATCTATCTATCTATCTTTCTATCTATCTATCTATCTACTTCACACTTCTACATAGCAACAAGGCCACGCCCCCTTGGCGCCCCCAGTGTTTGCCCTATGCAGTCCTCTGCTGCATTTTTTAAATATGCTGAGAGGGAGCGAGCTAGCCGATTTTGGGTGTGTAGTTGCACTTTAAACTTACATTCATCAGGTTGATACAAACACAACTACAAATGAATGCTGATGCTGTTCCGTGTCTGCTGGATGCAGAGCCAGTCCGCCCTATATGCAAACTATACTAAGTTATGTGGCCCCACCACCCCTGTGTGTTCCTTCACTGTCTCATTAAGTTTGGGGAGTGCAGTTTCATCATGCGTCTTCAAATGCTTTATCAGGTTGCTGGTATTGAAATTACAGCCTTGTATATTGAACGTGTTAACATTTTACTGGTGGGGTTAGTCAACGTTAAAATATTGCCAAATAGCTGACATGTTGCTAGCTCCGTCAGGATCACGTAAAATCAACTTCTTCTTCACCGCTCTAAAACAGTAGTTGCCAGGGGCAGCACAGTGCAACTTCCTGTGTTGGTTTTTAGAGCAGAGACGGAGAATTGTTTTCTTGTGTGTAATATTAAGCAGAGCTAAACAGAGCTAACTGGGAAGTAGCAGGGTCCCATTTCGTTCCATTACGTGGTATGGGATCAGTGCATAGACGCAGTTACTCGGCGATGCCGATACTGATACCTGCATTTTCGGCAGTATCGGCAGAGTTTCCGATACTGATATCAGAATCCGAACAACTCTGCAGGTAAACCTTACTATTAAGAAATTATTAAGTTCATGTGTGCTTGCTTGCAGGGCCAGTGCATCAACTGTCTTGTTATCAGTAGCTGGGCTAGGCAGTGCATCTCTTCGTTGTCTGTATCTTGCTCTCTGTGTTCTGAGACATTGTGCCTGACAGAATGTAGTGAAATACAACTATTTATCACATTTGATAAACACCAACAGGCAGCTGTGTTAATAAACTGCGGATGGAAAAGAAGGTTGTGTCGTGCGAATACTCGCTCATATGTGCCTTCACAAAATTAAATTCATATGGGCTTAATGACACACCTCTTCAGCGAACAAAATATTAAACAAGAAAATTATTATTTAGTCCCTCAGTCAAGGTCTAGTCAGGGGTGGAAAGATATTCACATAATTTACTTCAATAAAAGTTCTAATATCACACTGTGAAAACAGTCCACTACATAGTCCTGCACCTTATTTAAGCAAACGTACTGTATAATGAGCTAAATTTACTTAAAGTACCAAAGTAAAAGTAGTTATTATGCAGTAATGTTATGTTCCCTGTCAGTATTTTCCTCTTGATGGTTTTGGATTAATATTACCGCTGCATTACTGCTGCATTAATTTACATGGCTCACAGGTCAGGTTTATCAGAATCTTAGGGCCCCAGGGAGGTCATGGACCGGCTCTGGCTGGATGTAAAAAAAATCAAAAAAACAAAACTCTGATTAATGCAGACCTAATGTTGATGTTAAGGGGACACCATGCTTCAAATTAAGTGCTTTTTGGATTGCCTAACAGTCTTTGAAAACTCCTCCTTCGACACCTTTCCGATGTAGGAGGATGCCTACAAGCATGTCCACATTCTTTTGAGGCATGCTGAACTTATAAGGCACCTAACATCTGTAATTTGCTAAGTCATAAACTCAAACTACAATCACCTGAAATGTCAATCTTTATCTGAATCTTTCCAAACATGCACTGAGAATTTCCAGCTATAAAGGAAAAGATTCTGAGACTACAGCACTAAGCTACAACATAAATCATGTCCAGCTGTGACAACTTTTGTCACACAGACTCCATCACTCTCTAGGCATAAACACACATAAAACAAGTTTACAGTCTTTCTGACAGTGTAAGTGTATCATGGCACTTTTTGGATTGTCAGATGGTATCACTTACCTGCGATGGAATTTTCACTCTACTGACTCTGATGCTATCTGCCCACCATGTGAGCCCTCAACACAGAGGCAGCGTACACAGGGGTAACTTCACCCCCTTGACTGAGTTAAAACAACAATAGCCGTCTCATAAAAAAGCAGGAACTTCCTTTCAGATATTCAGCCATTTGGGGGCTCAAAGACAATAAAAGAGACTGGAAATGTTACAGTGTGGGACAAGCTGAATCATTTATAATTTGTTGGAACTCTAATAAGTGTGAGCATACCAAGCTAGGTCTCTGGAAAACTAGGGTCAGCCATGAAAAAAAGCTTTCGGATGCATTAAAACAAAGCTCGAGAGTCAACTGTTTATCTTTCTCCAGACCAGCTCTTCGTCATTCTTTCCTTCACCCAAACAGTCTGAGGGAAGAGCAGGAATGTGGAGCTGGAGGTACAACATAGCAGAATATTACCACGGTTTAGTTGTGAAAACCGTTTTCCTCAAAGCTGTTCTTCTTTGGCCCCCGTCACTGAACTATGATAAACAAAGCATCTGCTGTAGGAGGTGGGAAAGGCTATTTGTTTGACAAGCCTGTTGTTAACCTTATTTCCACAGGACCATGGCAGACACTAAAGGCCAACCACCGCTTACTGAGGGCTTTCAGCATGTTTTACTCGTCTGCCTCAATGGAGAGATATGCTTCAGTAACAACAGATGATCAACACACTACAACTAATAAAACCATTCTCTTTTTTACACTTTGTTTTAACATGTTGTTAGAGTTTTAAACTATATTGTTTCTCATTTCTAAGGCCTACAGAAGTGATAAAACCCAAAACATTCAAATTAGACATTAAAGCAGGATATGTTTTAGGGCGTGGCTACCTTGTGATTGGCAAGTCGCAACCATGGCTTGTCCTACAAATCCAGTAAGGATGGAGGCGTAATCAGATCCAGTAAGGATGGACACGTAGCATATCCTCTCACCTCCAAATATGGTCATGTCTTGCTCCAAAATACCTAAATGGTGACTGCCTTAAAAGCTCAAGGCTTCAAAACACTCCTCTACAAGCCCATGGGTGACATCATGGTTAATTTACACTTGGTCATAATTGAGAGTTTTTTTTTTTAAAAAGGAGCCAAATGGAAACAGGGGACAAATCACTGTAAACCAGTTACTATCATTCCTATCCACTTTCAAGCAGCTGGTTTTGTTTTCAATATAAAATATATATTTATCACTTTCTGTCTATCCGTTTGTCTCTCTGTGGACAGATTTTGCCAACTTTACAGGTGTGTAGTTGAGATCACAATAAAGGTAGAGCTGAAGGTGTGTGTGGTCTCATGCCTGGTTGTTATAGATGTGCGGAGGTTAGACGGTTGGGAGAGATGTTGTTGGATGAGCCTTACTTTGATTGCCAAAATTGTGAAAAATAACAGTGAATACAGACTGTTGTGGGAAATGGTTAAATACCCATATTTAGTGATCTTGATGCTCATCATCAGCTGTTTGGTTCATCAAACTTATCTAAATGATTTAATGTAAAATCTGCATCACTATTCAGGTTAAACAGATATTTGTTTTTCTATGTTTTTTACAAGGTCCACATGGTGAAGATAAAAGGTTTTCACCATTATCAGCATTTTGCTTACTGAACTAGGGCAGTGCCCATTCAAAATGTGCCTGTTCAGAATGGGCTGATTGCTTGGACTTTGTTATTGCTGCCTGCAGCTTTCTCAATAACAGCTCATCCAAACAACTTCACTCTGGACAATGACCTTATAATGGCTTATAAAAACATGACAATTAAAAGTTAATACGTATTTGAGTTAAAAAATGACTGTGAGAAATCCAGAATCTATGCTACACAATGCAAAAACACCCCCCTTGAGGTACAGCAGAGAAGTGTATACCATAAAACAAAAAGACATCCTCAACAGGATAATTATGAACTAACTCAAGGTAGCCACGCCCTTTTCTCAGATGGCCTGTGGTCACTCCACCATGTGAAGACCCAGGGGCTTCTATGGGACAGGTTTAGTGTTTTCGATTTGTCTCCCGGCAGGCAGACCTATTGTGATCCAAAGCTGGAGCAAGCATGTGTGCGACGGGCCCAACAGCATAACCTGGGCAGCCTCAGCAAGGAGGACCAACATACTTTGGGCACTGCACTACCAACACTAACCAGCGTGAAATAAAGCCTGTGATGCACCCCTTGATTGCCCGCTTTCTCTTCTGGGCCAAGCATGCTTTCACAGTGACTGAATCCAGAATACACTTTCAGATGCAGCCTGGCTAAACAAGATATGCAAGTGTGGCTCTCATGGGAAAGAATGACCTTTAAGCCAGCAAAATCCAGGACTTTGGTCCTGAAGAAAGGAAGAGTGTCAGACAAGCACCGCTTCTCTTTCGGAGGAGTCCAAATCCTGTCAGTGTCAGAAAATCCAGTGAACAGCCTAGGGAAGCTCTTTAACTGCACACTGAGAGACACTGCGGCAGTCCAGTTATCTTCTGTGGCACTGAAAAGTTGGCTATGCGCAGTAGAAAAGTCAGGACTTCCAAGGAAGTTCGAGGCATGGATTTATCAGTAGGCATCCTGCCAACGCTTCTCTGGGCACTGCTGATATACGACGTTCCAGTGACCATCGCGGAGGGCTTTGAATGCAACATCAGCCAGTTCCTACGCAGGTGGCTGGGCCTACCAAAGAGCCTAGGCAGCATTGCACTGCATAGGCACACCAACAAGCTGCAGCTCCCCTTCTCCAGCCTGACGGAGGAATTCAATGGAACATGTGCGATGTGTGATAAAGACGGTCAAACCATCAGTTAAAACTGTTTAAGTGTAGGCAGAAGAAGCCCTTCCTGAATAATTTGAGTGCACAAACTAGTCAACCAGACTGGATGAATGGAGAGGTGAGGGCTCTATCCAGAGCCAAAAAAGCTGCGTCAAAACTGAGTCAAACTGAGCCACACTTACAATGCACCTGCTCCAGAATAGGGTCAAGTCATGCCCGCCTCGCCTCCAAGCAGGCTGCAGTGACGTCTCAGGACTGCGGCCAACCCATAACAATTCTCACCTCTTGGTAGACAGCATTTTGCATCAGGTGCATCTGCACAATATCATAGCCCATGATTTCCGAAAATATACTATGTCAACTAGTGATATCAGCACAAGAACTGTTGAGGAATATTTACACAACTGTTTTTGTCATGCTATAATAATTGACAGACACTGGCCGCGTTTCCCAGATTCGTTAAGAAGCTCTTAAGTGCTAAGATCTTCTTAGGAGCGCTCTTAAGAACGCTGTGAAAGAAGGATGTGTTTCCCAGAGTCGCTCTTAGCTTAAGAAGATCTTTCACTAAGAAGGAAATGTAAGATCGAGCTGACCCACTCTTAACAGCCTTCTTAGTGACCGAATGCTCAGTGATCAAGCCGCGTCAGGGAAATTTATATCCTCCACTTTTCGAAATAATAAAACAATGCTCAGTGTTGAAATGCGCTCATAGCTGCGGACCACTGGCGCAAGAAAAAAAAATAAGAAAATGGTAGATGAAAAAAAACCTTTTTATTGAATTACACGTTTAAGTTTTCCACACACATCTGCATATGAGTTTATAGTACTACACATAAAAAAACAACAACCCTGTGGCATTTCACAGATATCAAGGGAACAGATGTATTAAACTCAGCTGAACCTCATCCAGAGAGGCTTCACCTGCTACTCTGCGTTGCCAAAGTCCGCGCGTGTGAGAAACCACGGCTGCAATACAGCACATTCTCCCTGCGAACCAACAGCGTCGCCGTGCGCGAAGCCAGACGGTTTACATAAATGCATACGTGCGTCAGCACTTCTCCCCACTGGACGTGCTGTCAGACCGGGCTGTCCAGGCAAAGTACCGGCTGCCCCGTGCGGAGATGTCGTTGGATCTCTTTGCCTGGACAGCCCGGTCTGACAGCACACACACACACACACACACACACACACACACACACACACACACACACACACACACACACACACACACACACACACACACACACACACACACACACACACACACACACACACACACACACACACACACACTTATGCGCTGATAAAGAGGTGGGTGATCGATTTGCCTGGCATCGATTGATTCAGCACAGCAGCACCGCGGTGGACAGCTCCCACTAAGAGCTTCTTAAGAAGCCTCTTTGGCTTGATCTTAAGGTTCTCCTAAGAAGGCAGTTAAGAACGCGTCTGGGAAACACCCGTATCTTAGCGCTCCTTCTTAGCCGAACCCTTCTTAAGAGCCTTCTTAAGTCCTTAAGAACGATCGAATCTGGGAAACGCGGCCACTACCATTTCGCTCTGTGCGTGTTCGCACTGAACACAGGAGCTCAGCTTCGTGGCTGAGACACGAACTAGGGGATGCTGCCATTGCGGGCGGGTGTGCCTGCAGTTATAAAACGATTATTGGACTAAAACATTGAAATATGCCAATTCTGATATGTTCATATACTTAAAACGGACGGAGCAACCTAACGCAGACAAGTCAGCTTACCGTTTTTAAGTGATATGCCATGTTTGTAGTCAAGCTGTGATATACAAACTGTTGTTTGCAAACTTTGCATTCGACTTTTTTTCCATTTTCTATTTTTATAAAATGCTGCCTCACTGCTGATGTCTTTGACATGGTAGAATAGTAATGACTGTAAATGAAACACTTAAAAATAAATAAATGTTTAACAAACCACCGGACCTAGGCCTTCTAGTACGTTCTTTAATCTGTTTGTCTGTAGTGGGTTGGGCTTATCCAAAATAGTGAAAACAAGGGGGGTGTTCTGAAGACACACTGTTACCTGTGAAACAGGGGTGCTCCGAAAACACCCCTATTAACACTTGGTACTTTCCTCCTGATGAAGTCAGCCTTTTGCAGGACACACAGCATTGGGATGGAGAGGACCCACTGAGTGTTTACGCACTGCCATAGCAGCATGTAATTAACACGCCAAAAATCGACCAATTACGTTGGTGAGTTTTGGGGTATGTTCTGGCTTTGGTCAAGCCAGAACGTATCGACCAATTAATCGACCAGTCGACTAGGAGATTACAGCCCTAATTGGCTTACGAACTTTTACTCTACCTTAGCCAATCATCATCACTTATGCGGTTGTCTTGCCCCTCTCAACTCAGCTTTGCAGCTCCTGTGGCTGAGAGCCAAGTCGGATTACTTTATTTTAACGCTGTTATTCCCATCACTGCTCAAGACAGACATCATTCTCCCTGTACATAAAAAGTCTGCTCCATCTAGTCTTAATAACTACCGCCCTGTGGCTCTAACCCCCATCCTGATGAAGTGCTTTGAAAAAGTGGTTCTCCAGCACATCAGAGACAACATCCCTGCCAGCCTGGACCCTCACCAGTATGCTTTCAGGATGAACAGATCCAGAGAAGATGCCATATCTACTTCCCTCCACCAGTCTTGACGCACCTGAGAGAATAGGAGCAGCTACATCAGAATGCCGTTTGTTAACTTCAGCTCAGCATTCAACTCAGTCTCGCCCATGAAGCTGACTGGAAAACTAACCACTCTGGGCTTAAGTACAACACTCTGCAACTGGATATTGGACTTCCTCACAGGCAGACCCCAGACAGTAAGGATTGGCAGACCCCAGAGAGTAAGGATTGCAGTCACAACTCCTCTGCGTTAGTGCTCAACACTGGTGCTCACCTGGGCTGTGTGCTCAGCCCTGTCCTGTTCACACTGTACACCCATGACTGCACATCCAGACATCAGCAGAACTGTATTATTAAGTATGCAGACAACACTATCATCATCACCCAGATTACCATCAGCACACAGAGAACGATCTACTGTTCAATGTCAGCAAAACCAAGGAGCTGATTGCTGATTTTAGAAAAAAGGAGGCAAAGACACACAACCCTGTCTACATCAGTGGAGCTGAGGTGGAGCGGGTGATCAGTTTTAGGTTCCTTGGAATTACCATCACTGAGAACCTATCTTGGTCATCACACATGGCTGGGGTAAAAAGCACAGAAAAAGCCCTATCTCATCTCATCATCTAGCAATAGAAAGCATCCTGACTGGAAACATCAGAAACTGGCATGGTTCGTGCACAGCCAAGGACAAGAAGGCTCTGCAGCAGGTGATAATTAAAATTGCCCAGAACATCATTGGTACCTATCTGCTGCATATCAGTGATACCAGTGAAGTGAGATGTCTGCACAGAGCCCAATGGATACTTAAAGATAACACCCACCCAGGCCACAGTCTGTTCACCCTGCTCCCATCTGGAAAAAGATACAGAAGTATCCACTGTCATACCACCAGACTATGGAGCAGCTTCATTCCGCAGGCTGTGGGACGCATTGTTATTGTTTTTTTCAGCGAATGTAGCACAAATAACTCAAACATAGTTTTGTTTTTAAATACTTGTGTTTTAAACATTATAATAAAATTTACCTTGTAACCTACAAGTGACATATTAGTCACTTGACACAAGTCCACATATTAAAAAAACACATTAACTTGCAACAAACAATCAAGATGCAAGGCACATAATTTAAGTGTATATCTGTAAATATCATCATTTTAGGAGCAAGAACATGTTTTTTATTTGTCCATCTATGATATGAATGCAATGTGTGACTAACTATAGTCTTTAACACAGCAGCACTGACACAGTTATTTAAACTACTGATCACCAAGCAAACAGGGCATTTGTACAATGACCAAGGAAACTAATACTTCTAAACACACCACTTTTGTTACAGTACAATACTAGCAGATTCCTCGTCTACAAGTTAATGTTCCATGAGCCCTGTTCATGGAAAGGTCTTGCAACACTCTAATTAGTCCAAGATGCGGGACTATAACTAGAACCAGGCCCAAGACATGCCAGCATACAGCAGTGTGCAGAGTGTGTTGTCATGACACGATCATGACTCGCTGTGCGCTTACACATCATGCCTTGAGACACCCACCTCTACACTGCCTACCCTATTTTTTTGATTTTTAAGGCCAGAGCACGAATCTCGTGGGAGGACCTATTGTATCTGTAAGGATTTTTTTTTTCCTTTTTCTTTTTCCTTCCATTCGACTGCATATTTGGCGGCCTGAACATACCCCAAAACTCACCAAACTCGGAACATACATCACATTGGTGTGCTGCTATTAGAATTCAAAATGATTGGGGGTGGGTGTGGCCAGGGGACTCCATAGCGCCACCTGATGTCGAGTCATGTGACCAAAAAAGTTCTTGGGTCATCATGAAATTCGCAGGAGTCATAGGTCTCATCGATTTAGCCAGTAGTTATTTTTGCCGCAACAGGAAGTCGCCCACCTTGAATGGCGTGCAGTGATTTTCATTTTTCCCGATACTGTTTTCGGGACTTTAGGATGGTTTCAGACTCACCAGATTTGGTACATTGCTTTTAAGTACATTAATTCGATACCATCACTGGCCTCAGGCATGGCACTACAACTCAGTAGCGCCCCCTAATGGCTTTTCCCATTTCGTACATACAGACAAACACCTACGCACACCAAATTTTGCACACACATCACAAGTCACCCACATTGAGAATTGATATGGGTCTGGGCCTTTTAAGTTAATAAAAGGCTCCACAGCGCCCCCTGGAATATTTCAAACTTCAAGCTCCGCCTCCTACATGCACATACATTAACGAAATTCGGTACGCTTATGTATCATGACCAGACGCACAAAAAACCCTCTTGGACCCATACCCTCAGTCTAACGGGAAGTTTGCCATTTTGGTAAGTTTGGTAAAGTACCCATACACTAGAGCTGCACGATTCTGGAAAAAATGTGAATCACGATTTTTTTGCTTCGAATTGATATCACGATTCTCTGGCACGATTTTTTTCACAAAATGTTTCTTGATCTGATGAACTTTAACAAAACAAAAAAAACATTGCTTTGGCAGAGGCATAGTAGTAGTTCTATCATTGGAAGAGAAATTTTAAAAAAAAGTAAAAAAAAAAAAATTGAGACATGCGGCTGATAAAAACTTCCCCTTATCATCATATGCACATCAAACAGTCTGATTTCCTTAGAACTTAGAGCATATGGCCCTGAACACAGCACTTCAGAACTGAACGCTCAACTCTTGAATCTTTCATTGTATTCTCTACAAGGACATTTTTTTTTTTTTAAAATGTCCTTTTTTTTAAAAATGTCCTTTTTTTAAAAAAATGTCACTCTTTCCAAACACTCAACTGCAGCCGGGCTTCCTCCACTGAATCACGTGTTGTAAAGACGCTTTACCATAGGTCGAGGGAGGAGGCAGCGGCAGTGCTGTGTTTGGGGGCGCTTGAAAAAATCCGGGAGGAAAATAGGAGCATTTGTTTATGATGCAGCTCGACATATAAAATGCTTCAGAATCGCCGCGTGTAGAAATGACATTGCGTGTATGTGTGAATCGAGATCGCGATTTTTTAACGATTAATTGTGCAGCCCTACCATACACACAGTACAGGCAACTATCTATGAAATACTTTGCCACAAAATAAAACTCAAAATTAGTATTTGTTTACATCTAAGCAATACCTTAACCACTGAAAATCAACAGGACACGCAAGTAGAAACAGCCATTTACGGTTCGCAGCACTCTCTCTCCATCTCTCTCTGTCGTTCACTTTCCTGTTGTTTCCTGTGAACTACTACAATACCAAAAGTTCTATTTACAACCACCAAAAGCTAGCAGGCTAAGAAACCAAACCAAGTGATGTCTGTTTGTCTGTCAGTCTATCGATGAATCTCCTCTGCTCCGTTTCAGAACTATGGACAGTGCTGCACCTACACACACACCCTAGGGGTGGGAGAAAAAATCGATTCACATAAGAATCGCGATTCTAATCATCCACGATTCTGAATCGATTCATAAACTTCAAAAATCGATTTAATATATATATTTTTTTCTATTTTAAAAAAATCACACAACATCAATTTGTGTTATTTGTGTAAAGTTTATTTTTGTAACTTCTGGGAGAAAAAGGCTGCTGGCCTAAGCTTTTATTTAGGCAATTTTATTTATGCAAGTTATTTCTTGTACAGTAAGTAAGTTTTTATTTGTTTAGCATGAATAAATGTTACCTTTTTTTAATGTTTGCCTTTGTGTGATTACATCATTGGAATCGGTTTGTTTAAAAATCACATTATCTTATACAAACTGTATTGTTTTGATGCCATAATTTGCCTTAACACACTAAGCACTGTATCAATTTTTGAATCGAGAATTGGTTGAATCGAGAATCGATTCTGAATCGAATCGTGAGACACCCAAAGATTCACACCCCTAACACACCCCCTAAAGATCCTTACTCAATTCACCATTTCACAGCACAAGTGCTCACTTTCTTAGCTGTGGGGCTTTACAGTAATCATATGCGGAAATTTTAAGACAACAGTAAGAAATAAACCACCTGCCATCATAGCTCATGAGACATGCACAAAACCCACATGCTTCAGGCATCACTAAGTGACCTGATTGTTTTCTTTATTATCTCTCTCTCTCTCTCTCTCTCTCTCTCTCTCTCTCTCTCTCTTTATACATTTTTAAAAAGCATCCAAACAGGCAAACAAGCTAGTTAGATGAGAAGGTAGGATCCAGCACAAATTACGCCCTTTCATACAATATGTTTTCTTTTAATTATAAACAGAGAGGCTTCTCTCTGCTGCTTGAGACCAGATGTTAATAGCAACACAGAGGAACACTCCTCCTCTCCTTGATGTTGATCTCTGCCACTTATGTTTCATAGTGTATTTCAGTGGACTAGGTGCAACAGTGACTGGCTTAGCACACAGTATACTAGAGCACAAGACTGAAAATAGTGTCCCCTTTTCTAATTATTTAATGGAGAATCGCATTTGAATTGAGATTGAGATTGAGATTGAAATAACGGCAGCTTTATCAGAATTTGTTGATTTTAGCTTAGCATTCAATACTAAGTCTCTGATGAAACTGGTAAGAAAGACTTGGCATGCTGGGCTTCAGCACAATTGGATATTGAACTGCCACACAAACAGACCCCAGACAGAAGAAGTTTGCTGACAGTACCACCATCATTGGCCGGATTACAAACAACAATGACAGTTCATATCGGGAGGAAATCAACAATCGTGTAGAGTGATGCAGAGACAACAACCTACTGCTCAACATCAACAAAACCAAGAAGCTGATTGTTGACTATAGAAAAAAAGACTCAAAGACACACCCCTGTTAATATCAGTGGAGCTGAGCAGTTGAACAATTTTAGGTTTAGTATCCACTTCCATACCCAATCCAATTGGCAGAATAAATGCTGGCAAACGTCCATTTCTGCAAAAGGAGAATATGCTGAAACTTAACATTTCTTTAGGTTAAAATTTTACCGTGCGTATGATTTGGTTAGATTTAGGAACAAAAACCACTTGGTTAGGGTTAAAAAAAAGATCATGCTTTGGTGAACCTGGTTCTGCTGCTCAAAACACAGGTGGAAATTCTGCCAACATCTCATCAAAATCTCATTAAATTTTGGGGAAAAATTGACATTGCAATATTTTCCTTTATAAGCTATATGAAAAAAATATATAAAATTTAAATAAATTAGCACTGTCAAGCCACACAAAACAATTAGGCAAATAGCAAGTAGAAATTTAATATACTTCTCAAAAAGCCAGCACTGCAGAAATAACTAGACCACAACTCAATTCAATATTGGTGTGGGTGTGAGTGTGTGCATGTGAAAGACTCATCCCAGAATTCAAACTACTCTCTGATCATGATCAAAAGAGTGGGAGGAGGACGAAATATGTGAACACTGCTGTGTAATCTCACTGTTGGAGAGAAGAGAGAGCGGGAAAGTACAGCTGGTAGTGGTATCAATACAGTGGAAAATTAGTACTGAAACAGTTTCAAATAGTCAATATCAATAGTTACTGATATTTTGATATTTTGACATAACTACTAGCAATGCTGTGTAACTGGAGATGTATACAGTGACTGAATGATTTTACTCTATGGTGGCTCTCATGCCCCGAACCAACACTAGCACCAGCCCAGAACCAGCACTCGTGTTGCTTCTGTCGAAAGGGGATATGGGAGATTCATAATGGCCTGCATTACCAGGAGGCACTACGTGAAACTTGTGCATCTGTTCTCGTTAGCCTGCTCTTCTCTGTCAGTACATGAAGTGCTTTGTTTTTGTTGCACACTAAATGTAGATTGTCCAAGTACACACACATGCCAACATAGTCGAAACTGGCCCCCCAAGGGTTAGGGTTATGAGATATGAGGGAAATATGAGATCAAAATATCAAAAACTGCCAGGTACCAAAAGAAGATTATTACCGCTTTTCCATTCCAATTAGCAGGTCTACACAGGCTTCTTAAACGTGAGTCAACCCTCTAAAATCGCCTATTTACCCCATTCCCACTTCCCGCAGGCAAGACAGCCTGTGATTTTTATCTGAAGCATTACGTTATATGTCATGACGTCATGTTTAACGACACGAATGTGCCGGAAACTGTTGTAACAGAAGAGAAAACAACAAAAGACCCATTGTGAAAGACGGTGGATAAATCCTTTTGAGCGTCACAACCCACGCGAAATGGTTTCACTGTCATAATTTGAGTCATTCTGTCTAATAACATTTGCAAAGTAAAAGCCGCACGATTAAATTATTTCATCCTCATTCAAGTTAGCCAGGCGCTAAACCGGAAGTCAGCCAGATCGGTCGGCGATCCTGGAACTATTCATACCTGCAAAGTGGAGCTTTTTGGCTTCAGAACACCACTGAGTGGCTTTCATAGGAATGAACGGGGCTCGGCCTACCTAATATACGTGCCACCACCGGATGTTGATAATGCGTCATCACTTCGCGCAGCAGAATTTAGTGTGTAACCCGGGTCTTACATTTAGATCAAAGCCGAGCCGAGGTGATAAAAACCTGTGTCTACTGCAGAGTCAATTGAGCTGGGTGTAAATGCTGGGTTTACACATTCCCATTGCACACAAAAAGCCTGATCTTAGCGGGTTTAAGTGGGATGTTTGACCTGTGGAAAAGGGGTATATAAGTGCTTGTTCAGATTCATAATCTTGCTCACTAATTCTTTATCAGATGTGGCTGAAATTAAAATCTTGCCAGTTCTAGATGTTTAGGTTTATTTTTATGTTGTTTAGGTAGAGCTCTTAAAGCTGCCCTGATGCACAGCTATGCCACTGGGCTGGTGTTTTAGTATCCCCAGCAGGCTGTTGTTAAATGTGACCAGAGGGATAATAGAGCTTTCCTCACTCCCCCCATAGCAATAGGAAGGCCCTCTGGCCCCATTTCCACCAGCAGCAGCTCTGCCTTTCTTCTTTAACCCAAACATGTGAGTCATGTTGCTGTGAGTACTAATTAGGAACAAGCTTCCACCTTTTTCACAGCCGCTGTCTAGGCTTTCAGCTGTTTCCGGTTCTACCTCCATAGCGTGCTCTCACATAGTTTCAGTTTATTAATTTGTTATTGATATTGTTGTCACAGATTTAATATGCTGTAAATGCTGACCACTTGACTGGCATGTTCAGTCGGTCTGCAACATCCTATGAAATCAGCGATTTTCACCCGCTGACTCTCTATTCTCTTTATTTTTCAACTGGTTTTCATTTTCTTCTTCCCCAAGACAATAGCCAGGGCAAAACAAAATATGAACCACACTATCTGTATTTCTATTCCTTGCACTTCAAAACGTATAAATCAAGCAGATTTGCAGTGGTGTGAAAAGGACTGACAATTTGGGTTTCCATTAGGTTCTTTGTATTGGAACACAGATTACTCTGAGTGGGTACTTGTTCCAGTCTTGCAGTCACGGCTTATACATGCAAATGGTTGTAAATGATCTTGTTATGTCAGAGCCTTTAGATATTTTGAGAGTTTATTTACTATCATCACCTACCTGCAGCTTGAAACAATAAAGGCAGTCAAGATGTTTGCTGCTATGGATGACTTTACAAAAGCATGTTTTCAGGTTTTACAAGATGTTTCACATAGCTCAATGAATGGAAACGTATGGTTGCCTTAAAGGCAGGAAAAAACTAGTATAACACACCAAATGTTTTGCACATGTAGCACGCATGCTGGCAATATATACTGGTAAATGTATCACATTAATAGCCTAATGGATGTTTCACACTATTGGTAAAGATCCATTGCTATCATGATATTGGTTTCATACTATTGCCCGTGCCTTTGAATTGTAGGTCATGGTCTCGAACATGAATATACACAGCAATGTCCTAAAAAAGGGTATGCACAAAATGGACACATTTACTGATGTATGAATATCAATTAAGCTACCAGTAAAAGACAAGAGCTGCCTTTTTACTTCTTTTAGAAGACCCTCATTGTATTCACCTCTCTTTTTTTCCTTGTAATGCACAGCCTCTGGGCGCCCCACCTCCTGTGCCCCTTCACCTCGTACCAAATGGTGAGCCCGCAGAGCCAGAGCCGAAAACAGGAAACCTCCACTGCGCTCATCCCCCGCAGGGAGGGAGAGCAAATACATTAGCATGACTAACAAAGACGCGAGATCCCCGCGAGCTATGCATTCAATTAACATGATAACGACACAGTGGCTTTTGAGTCTAACACAAATACAGTTTTTCGTAAGTCTAAGAGAACAACAAGCTGGAGAAGTCCCAGTGCTCACAAAGACTCAGAGGATGGGGTATAACCCCCACACCTCCAAACCATCAGAAACTCTGTCAGCATTAACGTGAAACAAACACTTTTACGGGGCAAAAATATGATAACCTATAAAATAATTAAATTCTTACATAAATGATTAAAAGTTTGTAAGAATTGGTTAATTAGGGGGCTGCCTTTTTAAGTGTGTGACTGGGACAATTACGTTAGCCTGCACACGGCTGTAGGGGACGCCAGGTCCAGGGTGAAAGCAATTATGAGCCTTTGTCTGCAGATGGGATGTGAATTCTCCAGCTCGAAGCATGAAAAGGCAGCAGATACGACTCCGAGAACTGTTTACTTTAACTACAACAGGACAAGGCCATAAGAAAGCGCTTCATCTCCTGTTTAGGATCATCTCAACACACGAAGAAAACGGCCAGTACCAACAGCTCCTGCAAGCTGAACAGATTAATAGAAGGTGATGCAAAATCCGCAGGAAGGTGATCACACGGGCTACATGTTGCGCAGTGGGTCACATTCCTGTTCAATCTGGAGTTTTGTCTCTTAGAAGTTAACTGTTAAAAACACTTACCGTCACATCTCAGATCTGGAAACAAGAAGAGCACCCAGAGTAAAGTCAATGCGGGGGCCATAGCGCCACTTTTCACACACAAAAGTGTGCAGGAAAGTATCGAGAATCCAAGTGAAGATAGTTTCATCCAGTTTGTGGTGGCGACGTTCTTCTGCTGGTGCTTGTCGTTGTGCGGTGACTGCGGTCTCAGTCAGCGGCAGCGCTCGGGCAGAAAGCGGAGGAGTCACAAATGAGGGCGCGAGACACATGCGGATTCAGAGCCGCGTTCATCCCGTGTGAAGTCCGGGGAGGACGGCGAGAGTTCCCGAGCTGCTGGTCCCACAGTGGCCTCTGTCCCTGGCTGTTAAAAAAACTGCTTGGAAAACTGAGGCGTATGAAGCGGGGTACGCGCATACCTACACGCACATACAGAAGTGCGGTAACGTTTTAGTAGAGGGCCCCATCTAGGGACAGAACGAGGGTAGCTTACAGAGCACCATGGAGGCTAGTTTTGATGAAGCCATTTTAAGAGGAGAGACAAATGTTCACTTATTGATTTCCATGACTGAATATAGTGAAACATAAACTGTCCGCGGACAAAACAGTTTCATAGTGTTATACTTTGTTTATGTTGGCAGCTAACTTCCTACTATCAAAGTGTTCTGGGGACCGTATTCCCCTCGAGGACGGCTTGTTAATATGGAAATGTATACTAACTATTTCTGAGTTTGTATTATAACTTTATTAATATGTTGCAAATATTAAGTTTGGGAGGTTTTTTTTTTTCTTCTGAAAGTAGGCCTACATACTTCATCAACAGTTTCTTCACAACATTGTGTCAAGCGATTATTTCTAAGGTCAAGAATAAACCTCTAAGCTCGACACTAACAGAGGCTACCAGAGCCTACGCCCCCTCCCTTAACTGTCCAATTACAGGCTGTTGTCTACTATAGCCTATATTTTATTTTACAGAATGAAGACCTAGATGCTGTTGTAAAGCCCAAATCGCCCAGAATTCAGCTCTTTGGGAATATTTTATTTGTCGTCAGAGATAAGCAGTTTTTCTGGTATATGAAGCCTATGTGAAATACATATTTCAATTAGGTAATTTTGTAATTGGCTATTTGACAGGGCTGGAAAAACAGGCAATTTAGCTATAAGAAAAAATATACATTACAGTAAATTTTTTTGTATTTTCAAAATACTACAAATACTTCCCTTGATGATTCCACCAGTGAATCATAAGACATAAAAAACACGTCAAGGTCAAAACTGAGCTTTATGGCACAACTACTTTTGACTCAAAGCTAAATGGCTTTTACTTTATATCTTTTTCTATTTGACTCTTTCTAAGACATGACAAGACTGGACATCCCAAAACGTCTTGATGCTCAATGATCAAAAAATTGATGTGATTATTTTTGCCGCTGTCATCATTTCTGAAACCCCATACAAAACACCTTTGGATGATTTTAGATTCTGCTTTTAAGTTTGATAAACAGATCAATTCTGTGGTGAGAGGCAGCTTTTTCCAAATAGGAGCCTGAGCAAAGATTAAACCATTCTTATCGTTTGAGTAATCCATGTCCTTATCACTTCCCACCTTGATTACTGTAATAATCTGTACTGTACATGTGAGTGAGTCAGTCTTCCCTCTCTGTCGTCTGCAGTGTGTGCAGAACACTGCTGTAAGGTTTTTAACTGGTTCCCGTAAGCGTGAGCATATCTCCCCTGTTCTTGCCTCCAACCACTGACTCCCTATCAGTTCATTTTAAAGTTTCACTGTTTGTTTTTAAAGCACTCCATGGTTTGGCTCCCTCCTCTTTATATGACCTTTTAATCCCATACACCCTATCAAGACTACTAAGGTCCTCTGACCAATCATTTCTGGTTGTCCCTCAGGCTCAGCAGAAGCTCAAGGGTGACCACACATTCTCTGTTGCAGGCCCAACCTGTGAAACAAACTGCCCCACCACATCAGATCTGCCACCTCTACTGAGTCGCTCTTTTCTTTGGCTTCTGACAATGGTTGTTTTACTAGTTTTTCCATTGACTTTATCCTGAAATCTGGGTTCATGTATGATCATTAATTGTCTGTTTTGTTGACCTTCATTTCTTTTGTACTTATTTGTAAAGCACTTTGGTCAACTCATGTTGTTTTTCAATGTGTTAGAAGCAAATTTTGACTTGACTAATCATTTAGTCCTAGTAATTGCTAGTGTAGCTGCTGAATGTTCCCAGCAGCTACACTGTGGAAATTTTAGCTGCACAATATCACCGTGAGACTGCTTCTAAACCAAACACTTCACCACTGCAAATGTTGATCATCTTGGCCCAATAATAATCCACAGAGAATTTGGTATCGGAGCTATGATTTAGGAGGAGATGTAAAAAATGTGTGTTGTCAGTATAGCTGCAACCAACAATTTGCAGAACTGATTATCTACTTAATCATCCAGTTTCTCAAAAAAAAGCAAGCTTTTGAAACTTTATGAAACTCTTTTCCATGAAATGTATGTGTATGTGTATGTGCACTCGTGTTTTTGTTTGTTTGTTTATTTTAAAATGTAAAATAAAAAGTCTTAAGCCCACTAGTAAAGTGAAATGTCACAAAGTGCTTCCTCATATCCATTATACCATTTCAGTCCCTTGCAGCCTCTCTCATTCAAACACTTATAAGGTGACATCAACTAAGTCTGTGAGGGAACAGGGCTTAAGGCCTTAGAAGGGTGACATAGAGATTGGGCCAATTAGGCCAGTGATGAAGTTACACATTGTTACACATGCAGCTGTGACAAAGTCTGCCAAATGTTACCATTTTATATATCCTTTTGAAATTATTAGCCCTGTGTTTTGTACTCAGTCAAGCCATAAAATAAGTTTTGAACTGTCTTGTTTTTTATGTTTAATAAATCATGGAGAAAGTATTTTTAGTATGCTCAAAATAGAAAATTACTACACTGCAAAGTATCTTCAATCAATCAATCAATCAATCAATCAAAGCTTTATTGTCATTTAGCTGTACCTACAATAGCAGTGCAGCAAAAATGAGATTGCGTTTCGCTAGGATTCCATAACAGGAACACAATAAATCCACACAATATATTACTATAATAACTTAAAACTAAAACTATGACTAAGGCTCATGAAGTGCAGTAATGCTCATGCTCCAGATCAGCAGTTCAACAATCTAACAGCTTGTGGAAGGAAGCTGTTGATTAGTCTGTTTGTTCGGCCTTTTAGACTCCGGAACTGTTTTCCTTTTGGGAGCAGTTCAAAGAATGTGTGGAGAGGGTGGAAGGGGTCCCTGATGATGTTCAGTGCCCTGAGGAAACTCCCCTCTGTCAAACCGCTGCAGGAGATAAATAGTGTCATAGGCCACCAAGGAATGATTTTTCTCCTTTAAATGTAAGTGGACAGCAGAGTCTTGACCTGAGGAGTTGGCCCTCCTGTGTTGTGCCATTCGCTTATGGAGAGGTTGTATTGTTTCCCCAATATACAAATCTGTGCAGTCCTGGCTGCATTGAACAGCATAAACTACATTACTCTGTTTATGCCTGGGTGTTTTGTCCTGAAGGTGGACAAGTTTCTGCCTCAGTGTGTTGCTGGGTTTGAAGTGAATTGGGATATGATGTTTATTGAAGATCTTCCTGAGTTTCTCAGTTATTTCCGTGACATAAGGAATGACGATGTTGTTAAGTTTTTCCATCTCCTCCTCTCTGTCTGCTCTGGATCTTTTCTCTTTCAATGGTCTTTTTATTATTGACAAAGCATGAATAAGAAAATCACTGCACAGGAAGATCATTTTTGATTTTTTGTCCAACATCCACCCACGACACAACATAAACCGAACATGAACATACTCATACAGCCACTGAGAAAAAATGAATAAATAAATAGAAATAGAAAAGAGAATGTGAATAGACAGAATAAAAATCGTAAAAAATGATTAACAGCCATACTTAGAAAGAAAGGGGGGAGAAAAAGAAGGGGGGGAAAAAAAAAAAAGGGAAGGGAAGGAGGGGGGGGCTACTCCGTAACTATTGTCGAAGGTTTCTTGTAGGGGCGTCTCGTACGGTAATATCAATAAGCCGATCAGTGGTGTTGTGGTAGCACCACAGTGCATCACCCTGTATCCTCTGTGTCTGCCAACTTGTTGCTTCTGGAACGACCATCCTTGAACAGAGGAGGTGGCCTACAACATTACTTATCAACAACCTACAAAGCTGTACTGAGTTCCCTCCTCAGCCAGCTTAACAACCAGTTCACACATGACCTTAACAACTCTGTAAGGACACACCCACACAGGGTTTAAATCCTGCAGTTCCTATCGTTAGTTAGAACCGAAGAAGCTTCTCAGATGAGAGGTGAAATGTCAGAAACGGAGCCAAGTCCAGTTGTCTATGATATAGCACTTAGAATTACCATGACCTGGTCAGGCTGGCCATTCAAGCACGGTAATACCATGGTCAGCAAACCAGAACCAATGGAGTTCCAAAACCTAAATTCTAGCCTGATTTAGCCATTCCTTTACCACTTTTGATGTGTGTTTGAGATCATTGTTCTGTTGGACCACCCGATTGCACCCAAGACCCAATCTTCTGGCTGATGATTTTAGGTTTCCCTGAAGAATGTGGAGATAATTGTCCTTCTTCATTAGTCCATTTACTTTCTTTAGATCCACTGGCAACAAAACAGCCTCACAACATAATACTACAACCACCATACTTGACAGTGGGTATGGTGCTCTTGGGGTGAAAGGCCTCACCTTTTGGCCTCCAAACACATTGCTGGTCATTGTGGCCAAAGAACTCAATTTTCAAGTTTCATCTGATCACAGTGTTTTCCTCCAGAAGGTTTTTTCTTTTGTGATCTTTTGTGATCAGCAGCAGACTTCCATTGAGCCTCAAGGTTCCGCATCTGGAGCAACGACTTCTTTCGTGCACGGCAGCATTTCAGCCAATGGCAATGCAAAACACGCCTGACTGTGGACACTGACACCTGTCTTCCAGCAGCTTAGAATTTATTGCAGACTTGCTAAGAAGCCTTATGAGCCCAGAAAAGTCATCAGCCGTCATCAATCATAATCACCCAGAAGAAGTTAAGAAGACCATGCTTCGAAGCAAATTTGATTCACATAACTTTCAATAATCTCCAGAGTTGATTGATCAAGTGGCTGTATGTATATTTTTGCCACAGCAGATTTGGTCACATTTTCAGAAGACCTAGAATAAATTAATTATTGAACCAAACTTCATGAATGTTTTACACAGTAATGTTTCACAAAGTAATATGTATGAACTCCATTCCATCAAAGAAAAACATTTGTTTTTTATCATTGGAACTCAAGTCTACCATGATATACATGTTCTTTACAAGTGTGTGTAAGCTTTTGACCATGACTGTACCTACAAAATCATGTGAACACAAAATAGATGCATGATCATTACACACAAAAAAAACCACACACCATTACTTAATTTAAATCAGATACATTTCAATTTAATGAAAGTGGTAAAAAAAATGCAGTGACCCCTAACAAAAGAGAAGTAACACTTAAAAACAAAGAACAAAACATTCAGGGGGCAGCTATATAATCATTGTGTTACGCCCAAACCATGTCTGTTCTAACACATAAACTGTTATCTTTTAAAGGAAGAATTTGTAGTGAGAATGTGTGTACCTCAAAACTGCTTCAACACGTTTTTCTTCGAGATAGCTGAAGGTGAAATGATGAGGTGGACATGAATTTAAAGGTGTAACGTTACAGTAAAACATTGTTTAGGTTGTCTGCCAATTTCACTGGCTGTTATCTTTTTCGATGTACACAGCATTCTGTAAAATTCACTCAGAGGCGCATTTATAAACAACTATAAATTATTTGAGTGAAAAAGTTTATTGTTCTATTTACATTGCAAACTTCCCTGTTAATGGTTTTTTCATTTGATCCTGAATTGTGAAGCACTTTAGCAAGAATAAAGTCTATTTGAATATGAGCTCTCTAGATGAATCACTGCCCATTCTTCTAACGTTTAATAATGATGACTATTTAAATATTACCATAATGATTGTCTGCAGGAACATGTGCAGGGGTTATAAATTAACACAGCTGTATGTAACGGCCGCGCATAATGACAGCTATTCTGATGCTGATGATTGCACCTTGCTGATGCTTCACCATTAGTTGCACTTTTATCTCTTTGCCATTCTTGACAGGTCAAATAAGTGGTAAGTGGCACACAAGTATCCTTATGCAAATGGTTGTTTGAGGCAATTTCTACATCTATTTATGTATAATTGAGGGTGTGGAAAAGAAGCTCAAGCATGTGCGCTGCTTCCACAATGACTGAAATTTATAATACAAATCACAATCAGGCGTACACAGCTTTAGAAATCTGAAGAATAGCATGCCTATACATATTTCCGTCTTTGTTCATACACACAGGTATAGTCATGGTCAGGTGTGGTGAAATGACCCGTGGCATACAAAATCACAACCTTTGTGTACAGTTCATGTGCTAGCAGACTGCAGACATATTAAAAAAAGCAAGAAGCACATTGTTTTCTCTTTGGTCAGTATATGACAACATAACAAGTCATTTTTGTCTGTGGACATCTAGTTGTCACTTCAGTTGTTTTTCTTCATTAGTGACTGGATGCCAATACGAAAGACAACTGCAAAGTTCTGCTAAAGGTCCACACTTAAATTCACAACAATATACAACATGTAGTACATGTAGTATGATTAGAACACACAATAAAAGACAGTAAACACAAATATTTATTAAGAGAGAAACAAAACCAAGACTAGAAGAAAATATAACGTGTATTTTTTAACATAAAAATTCCAATGACACGATCAGTGTGCAGGGCTTACAGTCTGCGGATAAGAGCAACTGCTTGGGAGTGATCCTCTCACAGTGATGTACTCTCCAGTCCAGTGTGAAAGCTCCAGTGATGTATTGCTTTGTTTCAGCACTGACGAACAATACATCGTCATTTTAGGATAACTGAAGCTGCCTCTTTGATACATGACACAGCCTTCTGGATGTCCTCCTTCGCCTGTTTGATAGTGACCACCACTCTGATACTGAGGACACAAGTGGAGCAGTGCACAAAAGTGCAGTGTCAAGGCAATTGTCATATACACAAATGAGTCCATTAAAACATTTTTTCCATTGTAAAAATCTCTGATCTTTACATGTTCTACATTAACGCACAGTTATGAAGCTTTTATAATAGATGGATAAGGTACGACTTTATTCTCATGCTTTCCCTTTATGAAGTTGCAGAAGAATTACTAACATCTCCTCCCACACTGATAATAATACCTATAACTATTCCCTTAGCCTGTCTGCCCCTTTACTTCTCCGGTGGATGTAAATATACTGAATAGACAGAATACTTTCAATTTCAAATTGAATATATATATCTCTATAAATTAGTCTAGATCACTTACAAATATAAGTATACTGTAGTTCAAACTCACAATGTGTTAGTCTGTCTCTCAATACCACCCAACTTCCCTGACATGTCCCCTTTAGGGCTCAGCTTAAAGCCCATTGGTTGTTTCTGATGAGGTTAATCTCTACACTGCCTTTCAGACATATAGTTTGATTTTTATAAAAATAAAGGGCTCAGGAATTTCTTAAAACAGATGGACATGTAGATTTTAAAAAACTTAAACAGGAGGAAAAAGTGCATTTGTCAGGGACTACTTTAAGTGGCGGATTTGTCCACGTTTTTTGTTGTTGTTGTACACTGAATGGAGAGCATGTGTGTGTGTGTGTGTGTAATAAAGGGGTTCGAAATGGTGTTCTACAGTGGGAAAGTGAGACACAAATGTAAAAAAGTACAAATAATTTTTGATACACTGTATCGAGCTCACAGTGAGGCAGGATCCCTTACCTTGGTGGGGGCAGGAAACGCTCTTCTTTTTCCAGGTAACGAGCGAGGGTCAGAGCTACACGTCTTTCCAAACACTGATAAAGAAAACATGGAAACTTCTATGAGACACTCAACATATACAGACACTCTTGTCATATAGACAAGATAGAAAAAAAAAATCAAAAAGCTGAAATTATAATGAGGAGCCTTGTCAAAATAAGCAAAAGGGTTTAATATTGCTACATCTGGACTCTTGAAGAGTTTCACATATTAAGAACCACTGTGGATGTTTTGACAAGATAAAGATTTTGGACTGGAAGTTTGAAAACAACTTTAAAGAAGATTTTGTGCCTGCTGGGTTTGATGGAATCTGCTTGGGCAGAGAAGACTTACATAATCTACAATGGTGCGGAGCAGCTGCATGTCAGAGTCTCTGGAGCCGGAACTTCTCTCGAGCTGTAAATGAAGAGCCGGGGCAAACGGTTCTCCCACTAGCTTCAGACCTGTAGTTCTGTCAAACATGGATAATCAGGTTAAATAAAAAAGCATATAATTATATAACACTGATAGCAAGACTTCAACTCTGAAGAACATTTCCATGTGAAATTTTGTCTTTCTTTTCCTCTGCTGGCCTGTGTTTTTTCCTTTGATACACAGGCCGGTGCCACCTACTTTAATTTTCTCCTATTAGCAATGAGCTTCACGGGTAGGCTGTGGCCGACCTGTGTGGAGGCTCACTCATGTGCCACGTCCAAATAATAATGCTGCATCAGCAGAAAGCTAATGGAGAGTAACATTGTTGATCCTAAAGTCTAGATCAACAATATGACAAATACCATAGAAAATTCTGAGTGGGAGAGACTATCATGACTACCAAGAATGTCTGCTGTCCACTTACATCTGAAGGAGAAAAATCATTCCTTTGAGGACAATAATGTAAATATCTTGGCCAGAGGAGATATATGGCTCACTGTCCTCCAGGATATAATGAAGTCATGGTGCCCTCTATAAAATTAAAAAAGCATACGCAAGGACAGAACATTGAGGGAGATTCTTGGTGTGGTATAAAGGAGATCTTCGCCATCACCCGTCAGAACAACCTTGACTCTGAAATAAATCAAAGTGGCAGGGAGATAGTGCATCTCTGTCAGGCCCTGTACATAGTTAATGGTATGTTCAGAGGGGACTCTTTAGGGAGATTCACATACTCCTCAGCTCTTGGGTCTAGTGTAGTAGACTATGCAATCACTGACATGGACCCCTCCACTGTCAGACAGCAATCAGACCACAACCAAATAAATGTGTTCTTTAAACTCTCAGATCAAATGAGTGACACAAAAAGGGAACCCAGCAAGCTGTTTCAATTAAATCCTACTTACTCATCATGGCCTTAAACTCACCTGATCTGATAAATGACATATCAATATATGACCAAAACCAAGATGTCTCTACCAGAGATGGTGTAAACAAGGCCATTGATGATATCAATATGATATTTCATAAGGCAGCTATTAAAGCTGACCTTATAAAACAAAAATGGAAGCCTGTTAAAAGGCAAAACGCTGACAAATGGTTTGATCAAGAATGCAAGACCATCAGAAAAGACCTGAGAAAAATAGCAAATGAAAAACATCGCCAACCAAACAACCCAGCCTTACTCATTAGATACAATGACATTTTAATGAAATATAAATGTACAATTAGGAATACTAGATTTCCTTGAGGAACAGTCCATCTTGAGTAAAAGTCAAAACACCGCACCACCGACCATGTATATACCCTTCACACTTTAATTAACAAACATGTACACCAAACAAAACATGGTAAGATATTCACTTGTTTCATTGATTTCAAGAAAGCTTTCGACTCTATTTGGCATGAAGGGCTCTATTACAGGCTTCTACACTGTGGTATAGGGGGCAAAATGTACCATCTGGTTAAATCAATGTATTTGGAAAATATGTGTGCTGTCTCTGTTTTATGCTGATGACCTTGTTCTACTGTCTCCTACTGAACAAGGACTACAGCAACACCTGGACATAGTAGAAAAGTACTGTCAGAACTGGGCCCTGGCAGTAAATATGAAGAAAACTAATGTCATGATTTTTCAAAACGCCCCAGATGTCAGGAGAACAAACACCAATTTACCATAAATAATCATATCATTGAACATAGCATGAGTTATACCTACCTTGGTATAACCATTACAGCATCAGGGAGTTTCAACATGGCAGTGAATGCACTAAAAGAAAAAGTTCAAAGAGCCCTACATGCAATTAAGAGAAAATGTTATAATTTCCAAATTCCAGTCAAAATCTGGCTTAAAATATTTGATAGTGTCATCCAGCCCATTGCGCTGTACGGTAGTGAAGTCTGGGGTCCACTCAGTCATCAGAGCTATACCCGCTGGGACAGGAGGTGTCACGATTCTCCAAATCCTCGATTCGATTTTAACGTGACGATGCGATTCGATTCTTGAGTGCTTTTTTTCTTTCTTTTAGCACAGATGCCATTTTTAGACTTGTCTAGTCTAGGATCATTGGTTTTATGTCATGATAACTCTTTTAATTTTTTAAATTCTTATTCCAAAAGATGGTATACATGGTGTCATGAGTAATATAATCTCCATTATTTGTTTGCAATTTACCACACTAAGGACTTACTGTCAAATTTAAATAATTTATTAACAATATAAATGTAACAATAACTTGTGTCACCAGTCAATTGGAAACTAACTGTAAACAAAAGAAGAGAAGTCTTTAGAGGGTACCTGCTTTCCTTCACATTATCATACATGGAGGGCCTTTGTGGTAAGATGTGACCTGCTTGGCATTTCGTAGCGTGGTTCCAGTACGCTAATTAAATGCTTAAATCCAGGGTTTTCCACCACTGAATAAGGTTGCATGTCTGATGCTACAAATACCTCTATAGCACTAGTTATTGCTTTAGCACAAGTTGAATTTTGTGGAAGTTTAGCTCTAAATGAGTATGGAAGAGTTGCCTGTGTTAACGGTGTAGTTTTCTCGGTTAGGTGTAATTCTCTGTGATGCCTGCGGAGATGTCCAGCCATATTTGCCATGTAACCTGTGGATGTGTATGCCACATGCGCATAGGATAGCTTACAAACTGTGGTTTTCTTGTTGACAATACGAACGTTGGTGACATAACTCACCGTGAACGCAAAATATTTCCACACCAGTGATTTTAGAGAAGCAGGAGGGGGTCTGAGTTCTTGTGATATGTCTCCTATATCAGCAGCTGCCATGGTGTCTTTTAATTGGCTACAGCTTCAGGTTAGAGGAGGTAACGTTAACTCGCTGCACTACAACATACTGTGTGTGTTTTTTTTCCCCTCTTGACATGCCTGCCAGACGAGATACTCGGGGCGTGGCTAAATCCTCGATTCCACCTTCGATTTCGAAGGTCGAGATCGTGACGTAATTTCGATCAATATCCTACTTACAATCGAGGTCTTTACAACCCTAATGAATAGATTTCCATTATACCGTGTATCCCTTTTCTACACATACATATTTTCAGTCTGGTTTTCTTAAAGCTCCTCTCTTTATTGTTGTATTTTGGCATTTTGCACTTGAAAAATGTTGGTTAAACTGAACAAATGGTGATTTGTTCCCACAGTTTAATTAAACTATGGCATCAAAAAGTCAAGCTACTGAGGGGATTAGACTAGGTGACATTCAAAATTATTGAAGATTATATATCCTGTGATACGAATCAAAGCTACACCTGTGATACGAATCAAAACTACACCTTAACACATAAAAAGTACAGATAAAAGAACTGTTAACGTCAGAGATTATCAATATGAAGGCATTTAATAATTTAGCCCCGGGCCTGTTTAACACTGGGTTTCAGTACCTATCCCTAGGTACTATCACAATTAAGCCTAGTTTCCACCAAGCAGTCCAATTCAGTTCATGACGGAATAATGGCGCAATATTCCAGCCTTGAAAAGGCAGTGTGAATGGGGCTACAGTTTCTTGCAGTGGCCAATCTGTAAATCTGGCCCAGTGCCTGTTGGTTTGAATTTTTATACCCTTCTCCCATATTGCACCTCTAAATAAGTTCTAAAACAACCACTTTTCGGTGATGTCACTGTACTCACCTTTTGCTGTCAATTGGTAAATAACGAAATTGTACTGTCTAACAATCCTTAGGAAAGACTCCCCTTAGTCTTAGTTTCACCAGCAACAGACACATCTAAACTTTTAGATACATTCACACATATAAAAAGTCTTTATTCAACCCACATTAATAGACAAAACACTGAAAAAAAACTTAACTTACCCCTGTAAAGCCTTGTAAACATGTTCGCACTTTTCCCTCAGAACAGTGAAAATATCTGCAAAACCAGTGAAGATAGATGGATGATTGGGAACATATGATATGAGAACTGCTTCATGCTCAAACAAACTTGTACTAGTGTGAATTCTCTCCGCTCTCTCCAATAACAGCTTGTCTAAAATATAGATCTCTATACAGTTGAGGTAAATACATGCTCCTGAGAAGTGAAGGTGCAGAGAGAAGAAAGATGCTAAACAGTCAATACCTGGATCCTCCTCCATGATGTTGAGGGCCTCAATGGCAGCAGCAGCCAGCATGGGAGGCAAAGATGCTGAGAAACAGTATCCCTGGCCTGACAGACGCTACAAAACACAGAAGAGACTTATCTTACTCTTTACGGAATCACAGTGACTGTCATTAGGATTATTATTTTGACAGAGATCAGGAAAAAAAAACAACTCCTATAAAATAATTTAAAATAAAATAATTAAATAGAGCCAAACTGGTAACATTTTGCATTAAATAATATTAGTTAATGCAAGAACAAATAGGATGAGTGACCCAGGACTACCCATCTCCATGCAACGATACCAAAAACTCCATAATACGATACCATAAGTAGTCCACGATACGGTATTTATTGCGATATTAAAAAAACAAAGAAAAAGATGATTCGAACAATGTCCTTTTATGAATAAATCTGATGAGTACAGCATGTATTACTCATATAAAATTTGTTTTTACTCTTTACTTGAGGTACTACGGAGCCCCTAAAGGGACATGGGGGGGAAAACAAACTTAAACGTTTCACGTGCTCACGAGAAATTACCTGGTGCTCACCAGAAACGTTTAAGTTTTTTTTCCTTCACGTGCCCAAATTATGTGCGACTATCAGTGGTATCCCTCAGTCTGGGATATCGTTTGAAAATGGAAGTTTGATATGTGAACACGATTTATTTATTGAAGTGTAGTTACATGAACTCAGCCTGCATCATGATCAGGACTCACAATGAGGATATGGAGTGTGAGGATTGTGTGAGAGCTGTCACTAACTTTATTTACAGTCTTTCTTAAATCATACAATCCATATACACAGGTGGTGAGGATGATCCAGATGAGCTTACTGGAGATGGAAGAGTGTGCGGCAGAGACTGTGCTGTCTCCAGTGCGCTCTGTGCGCTGCTCTGTGCGGCAGAGTGCACCTGACAGTCGTGAGCGTTTTCATAAACCTCGTATTTGTAATAGCCTTGTATTTGCGCTTGTAGTGAAGTGTAATAATTATTCCATAAACACCTTTCAACAGAAAAATATCAGTCAACACAAATGTTAAATCAATATTTCCACACTGAGCACTGTGCCATTATCACATTCCCTGTCCTGGAGCGCAGAGGAGAGGGCCGGACTCTTTGGTAACTAAATGATCCAGTAATCATAATCGATGGTAGAAATCCAAGATTAAATCAAAAAGCATTAAAGAATGAATAGCCTACTGTTCATGTTTCACCAAATACATGTTTTCATGTAGTTTGTGTGTGAAATCGCTGCAGGGGACATGACTGTCAGGTGGACTCGGTGCAGTCTGCCACACAGAGCGCACTGGAGACAGTGCACAGAGTGTGCTGGAGACTGCCTTCAGCGTAACTGCACTTCACGAAAGAGAAAGTATCTCGTGAGCACGAGAAACGTTTAAATTTTTTTTTTTTTGCCCATGTCCCTTTAGGGGCTCCGTAAGGTACTTCTGTTTTCTTTCAATAATAAAATAAAAGTTGCCTGCCATGACCGAAGAATGAGCAAAAAGTGAATTGCCTATGGCAATGAATGACTGGACTATGTCCCGTATATATACACAATTGCAAAATAATACAGCAGCCAGTAGCCAAAAGCAATCCCTCCCTTCCTGTGGTTGTACAGCGTGACTACCAGAGCAGCCAGGGGGCTGTGGCACAGGAGGACAGCTGAGAAATGCACTTGGCCGTGGGTCCAACCTATCCATCCCTCTTGTTGTCCAGCAGACGAAAACGAAAATCTAGTATAAACTGTATATTCAGTTGTTGTCTTGTGCTAATGGGTTGACATATTTTTCTTGCGGTACATTTGTAAAAACAAACAGCCAGTGGCAGAGCTGACACAGCAGATTGTGAGCCGTAATTTCCCCACCAGTAAACACAGGATAGGTGTGCCGGCATGAAGAGGTCAGAATGTTTCCCCGCAAAACTACAGCTCAAAGCAGCACTGTGTGAGTTAACAGTCACAATCAAACATAGTGACCACAACCAACAAAGCCAACCAATCAAAGGCTTAGTAGGGCAGGTCTTATGAGAACTAAAGGATAAAACAATGTAAACTTAAGGATCAATAAAGGAACTTTATAACTAAGATCTTATCTTATCTTAATGGGGGACCCATAATAACAGTAGGCTGTCTTCTTGTGCCATCTGCTGTTCAAACAGTTCCATGACAATGACAAGGTAAAGACATGATAAAGAAAACACAACAGACACATCACTGAGTGGAATGGACTGAACTGAACTGTTGTGGGGTGAGGAAAACAGACGCTTTTCCAAGTGGATTGAACTCAACTCAAAACAGAACTCAAACAACATCATTATTGCTTTGCTTGCTTTAGGTAATATACCTCTTGAAAATTTAAATCTATCGAACCAATAACAACGTTTACAACACTGGGTGAAAAAAACTCCAAACTAGTAGATGTCACTGAGAGAATAAAATACATTTCCTTGAGCAAATGTCCGGAACATCATAATGTCTAACTTTATGTATATTTATAAATATGTTATTATAAGCTTTATAATTCAGTAAAAAAACATTTCATTGCCTGCGTTCTTAGTTTGGAGTGGGTAATTTTTCCTCAAAACATGCTATTTGCTTAGACCAGTAGTGGCACTTCAAGTTCACACTGCCACTTTTAATAATCGCCATGGTCTCAGATATGAGTCATACTGATTAAAAGTATATTCTTGATTAAAAGCTGTTTTCTCTGTCAATTTTCCTGTTCTGTTGTCACGTCCCAGCTCTCATCTGTCATAGTGTCTGTCTGACTTGAATCAATCAATCTAAATCAATCTTCTTCTTTGCATAGCGCCAATTCACAGCAAGAGTAGGGTCTAGACCATATTCTTATTTTACAGAGACCCAACATTTCTCTCATGAGCAAGCACTTGGCAACGGTGGCGAGAAAAAAAGCTGCCTTTTAATAGGCAGAAACCTCGAACAGAGCCAGACTCAATGGTGGGCGGCCATCTGCCGAGACCCATTGGATTGAGAGAGAAAGAGAGAGAGAGGGACAGAGACAGACAGAGAGAGAATTACAGAAGCAACAACAGTAGTAACAGCTTTAATAATTGAAATATGAATATTAATAATACTGATAGCTGTAAAATAATTGTTATAACACAGTTGCGACTTGCAATTTGCTTTTTAATTTAAAATGATTTGATGGAGCTATTCTATTTCTATGTTTGTTATTTGTTTGACCCGACTCTGACTGGCATAAAACCAATGATCTGTTGATCATTAAAAATCAAGACTCGACTGTCTAAAAATAGTATTCCCTTCAGTGCTGGAAATTTAAAAAAAAAAAATCAAAAACCAAATTAAATGACCTTAAAATTAAAAATAATGTTTTGCGTTTGTCTTTACACATTGGATTTACCTTGCTCTGAGTAAACTGAGGCTCAGACCATTAATGCACCAGAATCTGCATTACTGATTGGGCAGCTAGAAACTGATTTTAAGATATTAACAGCAACATTTCTTGGCTTAAAGATCAGTCTAGTTGCAGAGTTTTGGCGTGCTGTTAACCCACTAGTGCTGGAGATGTGTCTGACGCTTTACTTTAGCACATCAGCTACATTTCTTGGCTCTCAGATCGGCCTGAGGAAGTGGCGGAGCTTTGGCCTGCTGTGATTCCCACTTGACAGCAGGACACTGGACTAGTGGAGGAGACGTGCCTGGCGCTTTGTCCACATGATAATCGGTGGCTCTCAGACAAGCTTTCATATCATTCATGAGCAAAATCTTGCTTGGGCAACTGCAAGAAAATCTTAAAGTAACTCTGACTGGATTCATTCTAGGTATCTAAGAAACAAACCTATTCGCCTAATATGTAAAGCTAAATCAGGTTTTTATGTTAAAGAAATGTGTGACAGCTTAGATAACCCTTCAAAATTTTGGAAGGTCTTTAAGTCAATGTCTTCAGGCTCCAGAATTAGCTTGATTCCACATTCATTAAAGTTGGAAAATGAAATTATTAGAGACAAAGTCTCTATGTATTTTATACCTTCTGCTTTATTGTTTACAAAATGTATTCAAGGTTTTTTCTGTCAAAGGAAAAATGTCTTTTGATTTTGAGCTTCCTCATATAGAAATAAATGAAGTATATGACGCTCTTAAAAGGATAACATCCCAGAAATCAGCTGCTCCTGATGGTTTAGACCCCCTTTCTTACAGACTGACTATAGAAAATGGGATTATACTTGGTGTGTGGAAGGCAGCACGTCACTTATTTATTGGAGGGTGGAGATCTATCAAATCCCAATGATTATAGGCCCATATCTAAACTTTCAGTATTGGCTAGGGTGTTAGAAGGGCCTTTACATAATCAATTAAAGGAATCTTATAAAACACAGTACTGACACTGCTACTATGAAGGTCTTAAATGACAACATAAATGCAACCAGCTCTAAAGAATACTGTGGTGCATTTTTCTTAGACCTATCAAAGGCTTTTGACCTGAATCTACAAAATGATTTCCCCCTGGTGTCCATAGTGGGTCCTATTTTATTTACAATTCATATAAATAATTTGTGTTGTGATGTTGACGACATCAAATTTCGTTTTTATGAAGATGACACCATTATGTACAGCATAGTTAGTTCTGCCTCGTTAGCGAGTCCAATAGATTACTTTCAATCTGCCTTCAATCTTGTTCAGAAGAATATCTGTAAATTGAGACTTGTACTCAATGCTGACCAAACTAAAATTATGTGCTGCTCAATGTCGAACAATACAGACGATGGTGCCTATCAGGTTTTAACTTTAAATGATAAGGTGATTGAAAGAGTCTCAATTTACAGATACCTGAGTTTTTTCCTCGAAGAAAACCTGTCTTTAAAAAATCACATTGAGTGTCTTGAAAAAAAAGTCAGGGTGAAGTTTGGTTTCTATTATAGAAACCAATTTTTTTTCTTTTAGAACTAGGGGAAGAAAAATTCAAGTGACATTTGGACATACGGTAACATTCTATACATGGATGCAAATTTATCTTCTTTGAAAATGTTGGATTCAGTGTATCATGCTGCATTGAGATTTGTCTCAAATTATGTGTGCCATTCCTCAAACACACACTGTTTTTGGTCAAAGTGTTTTTTAAGTTTTTGCACCTTCATCCTGGTGTGAGTTACAGGAATGCATTAACCATGATTACCTGATGAATATGGAAGATTATAGGAATAGGATTATGGGCTATTTGAGAACTGAACATGCCTTGTTATCTAACACTTGTAAAGTCATTGTCTCCACGTAATTTGCTCATTGTTTTAAATCAATTGCTCAATTGCAATTGTTGTTGTGAGTTCCTTTTTGTGAAACTTTTATGCTGTTGTTGTTGCCAGGACTCCCTAGTAAAGGTGATTCTGAATCTGGTTCCTGGTACAATAAAGGTCAGATAAAATAGATATATAAATCTGAAGAGATTCGGAGAATCATGACACCTAACAAGAATGCTGAATAAGCATTACAGGATATCAATTCATCATGGCAACCATCTGTTAGTGATCCTACAGCACTGTTCTCCCATTCTGGAATCATTTTTCATCAACTGTAAACCATTCTACTCCCCCCATAAGTTCGCTTCATTCATTCTGGGTGGTGTGTATATTCCACCGCAGGCCAACGTGCAGGACATGCAGTGCGTGCTCGATGACCAGATACTGTGCGTGGAGCGGACATACCCGGACTCTTCAGTTATTGTCCTTGGTGACTTTAACAAAGGACACCTCAACCACGAACTTCCCAAATACAAACAGTTTATTAAATGTCCGACCAGAGAGAGGAATGTTTTGGGTCACTGTTACACCAGTCAGCAGTGTTTATCATGCCATCCCCGCGCTGCACTGGGCCACTCTGACCACATCATGGTCCATCCGATTCCTGCATATAGGCAGAAATTAAAGGTCTGCAAACGTGTTGTGAGGACATCTAAGAGGTGGACCAGCAAGACTGTGGAGGATCTTCTGAACTGTACTGACTGGGATGCTTTCAGGTCTGCTACAAACAGTCCGGAGTACACAGAGGCTGTGACGTCATTCATCAGCTTCTGTGAGGACTGATGGCTCATGCATCAGTGTGAGTTACAACAATGACAAGCCCTGGTTCACAGCCAAACTCAGACAGTCAAGGCTGAAGAAGGAGGAAGCATTTAGGAGTGGAGACAGGGACAGTTTTAAAGAGTCGAAGCACAAGTTTAGCAAGGCAGTGAGAGAAGCTCAACTACAGTACACTGAGAAACTCCAACATCACTTCTCATCCAATGACTGCTGCTACTGTCTGGAGTGGGCTCAAGAAGATTACAAACTATAAACCTAAAGCCCCCCACTCCATAAATGACCTGCACCTGGCCACCGAACTGAATGAGTTCTACTGTCAATTTGAAAGACAATGGGGGGGACCTGACACCATCCCCCATGACACACTTCATGAGGTTTTGAGACCGCAGCCTCCTGCCAGAGGGGAGAGTCTCAAAAAGTTTGTGTTTGGGACTGGAGGGGTTGGCAGCTATCTTACCTGCACGTCTCAGGGTCCTTGAGGCACGCCTCAAGCCTCACGCCTCCTTGAGGCATGCCTCAAGGATCCTGAGAGGGGGTCCTGGAGGGGTGTCAGATTGCAGCCGATCACCTTCCTAGCAGATGAAATGATACGCTGCTGTCTGTTGTATCATCACTATATTTCTTTTAAAAACACTCTAGTTTGCAACTTGGACTCGAGTTGCACTTAAGTTGCACACTCAGAGACTTGAGACTTCCCCTCAAAAGACTTGAGACTAAACTCGGACTCGAGATTTGAGACTCCTGAATAATTTTTTTTTTTGTAATGAAGGAATGACGAACAAGTTGAAAAGAGATTACTATTTTAAAAAGCATAAAATGGAGAAAAATGTGTAAAAGTGACAGAAATATAACAAAGGAGCTGAATGTTTTGACATTTGAAGAGAGTGGAAGAGAGGAAGAGGAGGAAGATAAAGAGAAGAGGTAAATGTTGTAGTTGTATAGGCTGTAGTAGAGGTAGTAGTAGTAGTATCAACAGTAGTCGCAGTAGTAGTAATAGAAGTAGTATTAGTAGAGGGAACTGTCGACGTTGAGTAGGCTGTAGTAGTGGTAGCAGTAGTAGTAGTAGTAGTAGTAGTAGTAATATTAGTAGCAGTAGTAGTAGTAGCAGTACTACCAGTAGTAGTAATATGAGTGTTAGTAGAGGCAGCAGTTGTAGTTGTTAAGGCTGTAGTAGTAGATTTAGTAGTAGTAATATTAACACTACTAGTAGTAGTAGTTGTAGTAGCCTAGTAGTCTTAGTAGTATTGGTAATAGTAGTAGTAGTAGTAGTAGTAAAGGCCATAGTAGTCTTACTAAAGGCTATAGGACTGTTCAGGAGGACTGCCAACAAAGCATAAATGGCACTTGCTTTGTCACTGAGCTCAGTTAAATTGATAGAAACAGTAGTTACATTATGAGTGACAGGAGAATTAGCTGTGAATATAAAATACAGTATATCAAAAAAACTGTAAAGGAGCTAAAAAAGCATAAACTAAAACTGTAATATTTCAAAAACCATAAAAGATTTTAAAAAGTTGAATACATGTCTAATAGTTTGAATTTTTGTTTCCAGGTTAAAGTTTAAACATCATTTGTAGCTTGAACTTTGTTGATGCAGTAGTACTTCAAAGTGGGTTGGGTTTGAAGAGGATTTGAAGATTTCGCCTTTTTTGTTGAATAAGCTTAATATATTAATACAATATTTAATATAAAATGTAGAAAAGTGAAAAGTCATAGCATAAATGTACTTGTACACATTTTGACATTTGAATGGTTTCTGTAGCACAAAGTATGAAGGAGTGGAAAGTTGACAGAAGACGGAATAATAGTAACAAAAAGACTCAGAACAACTACAGAAGGCAAGTCTTGAAGTACCTGCGGTTGAGAATGCTGGTAGTTGACTGGTAGTTATGCTGGCCATAAAACTTTGAAGATTGCCAAGAATAAAACAAAAAAAGTGGCTTATTTTAAGGTTTTATGAAAGGATGATGCTAAATGCACTTTGCTGGCTGTAAAAACTTTGAATAATGCCAAAAAAATCTGAAAAATGTAGAATATTTTGAGGGTTGTTAAAAAGCTGATGCAAAATGTGCAATGCTGGCTCTAAAAATTGTTATAAGGCCAATAATGTATGAATAATGTGGAATATATAAGGGTTTGCTGAAAATCTAAAGCTAAACTGAACTGGTGGCTTTAAAATACTGTATTTGAAGTATGTACAGCCATAGTAGTGGGGTGAGAATGAAGGATTCAAAATACACTATACAGTGTGTGCAGATCTGCAGCTTGAATTTGTGTCAAGAAGCAGCGGATGGAGTATGTAGAGGTGTTACGGTGACAATGAGTACAACTCTCTGAATGGGGATGAAAAGTTAAAATAAATCTCATAATGTATGTAATGTGTGTGTGTGTGCGTGTGCTTACGCCCACATAACTGTTTAATTCCTCGCTCTGAGTGTGGCATTATTGCTCTGTATATATGTACATTTCTTGTGTTTTTGCTTTGTTTTTGTTGATATTGATAATGGCCGCGTTTCCCAGATTCGATCGTTCTTAAGGACTTAAGAAGGCTCTTAAGAAGGGTTCGGCTAAGAAGGAGCGCTAAGATGCGGGTGTTTCCCAGATGCGTTCTTAACTGCCTTCTTAGGAGAACCTTAAGATCAAGCCAAAGAAGCTTCTGAAGAAGCTCTTAATGGGAGCTGTCCACCGCGCTGCTGCTGTGCTGAATCAATCGATGCCAGGCAGATCGATCACCCACCTCTTTATCAGCGCATAAGTGCGTGTGTGTGTGCGCGCGCTGTCAGACCGGGCTGTCCAGGCAAAGAGATCCAACGGCCGTTGGATCTCCGCACGGGGCAGCCGGTATTTCCCCTGGACAGCCCGGTCTGACAGCACGTCCAGAGGGGAGAAGTGCTGACGCACGTATGCATTTATGTAAACCATCTGGCTTCGCGCACGGCGACGCTGTTGGTTCGCAGGGAGAATGTGCTGTATTGCAGCCATGGTTTATCACACGCGCGGACTTTGGCAACGCAGAGTAGCAGGGGAAGCCTCTCTGGATGAGGTTCAGCTGAGTTTAATACATCTGTTCCCTTGATATCTGTGAAATGCCACAGGGTTGTTGTTTTTTTTATGTGTAGTACTATAAACTCATATATGCAGATGTTGCGGAAAAGTTAAACGTGTAATTCAATAAAAAGGTTTTTTTTCATCTACCATTTTCTTATTTTTTTTTCTTGCGCCAGTGGTCCGCAGCTATGAGCGCATTTCAACACTGAGCATTGTTTTATTATTTCGCAAAGTGGAGGATATAAATTTCCCTGACGCGCTTGATCACTGAGCATTTGGTCGCTAAGAAGGCTGTTAAGAGTGGGTCAGCTCGATCTTACATTTCCTTCTTAGTGAAAGATCTTCTTAAGCTAAGAGCGACTCTGGGAAACGCATCCTTCTTTCACAGCGTTCTTAAGAGCGCTCCTAAGAAGATCTTAGCACTTAAGAGCTTCTTAACGAATCTGGGAAACGCGGCCATTATTATTTTTATTATTATTATTATTATTATTATTATTATTATTATTTCTACATATTTTGAACTTTAAATGGGAGCAGCTGTAACACAAACAATTTCCCCTAGGGGATAATAAAGTATTTCTGATTCTGATTTTGATTATTGATAGAACGGCGCAATGACAGGAAACGGGATGAGAGAGAGTGGGAATGACACGTAGCAAAGGGCCACAGGCTGGACTCAACCCTGGGCTACTGCAGCGAGGAAAAGGACTCTGTAAATGGGATGCAGGCTCTAGCAACTGAGCTACCTGGACACCCCAGATATTAACATTTTTTCTGTGAAGATTGCTTTTCAATTATGTGCAACAGAATTGGCCACAGATAACAAAAAACCTGCAAACCTACCAAAAGATTAAGACCATCTTAAACATTCAAAACTGCAAAAAACTTACTAACAGAGGACATATTGTCTTTACTTGTCAAAAGCAGTTTGCATGGCTTGCAATCTCATCTAAATGGGCCATTACTAATTTTATTGGTTACACTTGTACTTCGACAAGTATAAATGCCTGGGGACTTTTTTGGTAATACAAGCATTTTAAGGTAGAATCTCTCAGACTAATGTCAAAGCTTTATGTGTAGCAGTGATATAGTGCATTAGCTTGATTACTAATCTAATCATACCTTTGCTCAACCATAATGAGCAGACACCTTTACAGTTATTTATTGAACATGTATCAATAAAGTACATACATACAATACTTGTACTTACCTGATGGTCGATGACAAAGGACCGTCCACAGCAGAAACCTCCAACAGAGGCCACAGCATTCTCCATGTTAGCACTGATCAGGTCAATGTCATCTATCTGGAAGGGGAAGAGATGGTACCATGCTAATATTATACATGGTAAACACATACACAATGGACACAAAATATGTGGAAAATCAATGATAAATGTAAAGTGGATCCCAATGCTTAATTTTGTTTATGGGAAAAGTACATTCAATGAAATATATCTCCCTAGACAACAAGTTAGATTTTTTTCACATTTTCTGAAGAAAATGCATGTGAGAGCTGGAAGCTGCTGGCCTCTGCTGCATCTCCTATTGCATGTGTATGTGTCTGCATATGTATGCTTCAAAATAAAATTCACGCAAGTTTGATCAGCCTGTTTTTTACTTAGATTTTTTGTGTGATTTTTGCACCTGGCCCTCGGTTTTCATTGACTGTTGTTACATCAATGTACATGAGTAAAGATTTTCAACTTGAATAGTTTGTTCATCAAGATCTGATGTTTGATTAAAGTGTTCCCTTAATTTTTTTGAGCAGTGCATATATGCATACACACACATTTACAAGTATAGAAACATGTAATTTCCTGATGTCACTGGGTGGTGCTATGACTGTGACTGAATACTGGCATGTAAATGTCGTCAGGGTGGGTCTGTTATGTGAAGTCTGGGTGCAGATTGGACCACATGCAGTGGAGTTACAGCACTTTCTGTTGACTTTCGCTGCACCGCCATGGCCAAGCCCTTCAATGAAAACTCTCAATCTTCACAATAACCAGGTGATATGGTGGCAGATGATGTCAGAGTTGTTTTTTTATTATGATATCACAAAATTAGGTCAACGTCCCTACTGGACACACAACTCACTATCTCTCCCTCATCTCTTGTCTGCAAAGATTCTGATAAGAAGACACAGTAGAGAGCAGAAGGAATTAGGAAATCTTGTCACTGTAAAATCATGCACAGCATAATGACCCAGAAGAGACCAACTTCTCGCCATGAACCTCCAAAGTAGCCTGGCACGGGTTTTGGAATAGGAAATAACAGACAGTGTGACAATTGCAACGTAGCCTGATAGTTTATTCAAAGCTGCTGCTGTGTAATTTATTTCCTACCTTGAATATTTTTGCCACTAAAAATGTCAGAACAGAAACTCCTGTAACAGACTGTCCTTGATGCTGAATGCTTTCAGCATTCATACCAATTGTAGGTGTCACATGAGCAGTCAGTTATTGATTTGTTCTTTTATAAAATGAATCCAATTTACTTTTTTTCATTTTCATAGCAAAAAAAAGCGTTACTCAGAACATTTAAAAATCAGCTTCTTAACCTTTTACTGTGCCAATATGAGCTTCATTAAAGTTGAGTGTACTCACATTGACTCCATAGTGTTCTGTGACTCCTCTGCCATGTTCTCCCAATACACCAAAAGACATGCTCTCCTCCAGAAAGATCCGCACCTTGTACTTGTACTTCAGATTCACCTGGAGGTTACACAAACACAATCAATGGGCAACAGAGCAGCAACATCTAGAAATATAAAAGCTATGGAATCATGCCAACGTTAGATACATTTTCTGTGTGTCTGATTAATGCAGCAGCAGGTAGGCATCGACAATCTGGTTTACAGTATGTGCTGTGCATCTTTTGCCTTGAACACTTATTGTACAGGGGCTGTTAGACCTCTGTTGAGTTGACATAGGCGGCTGATTGATAACATGGGTAAGGACCTCACCACATGGTTCAAACAATGCAGAGGCCTACTCATAAAAGCAAAAGTTCTTACATGAGGACTTCATGCACTAGCAGAGCCCACAAAAAAAGAGTGCATCTAAAACTCCATCGGCCCAGTAAATCTCACCTAGATGTGAGATCTTTCTAGCTTCACACTCTTGTTTCCCATTGGACAATGACACGCCTGAACACACCTGAGTTCCAGCAGAGTGACCATGACATCACAGAGATTGTAAGTCTGCGGTGCACCACTCCTCCCTACTTTTTTCCACTGTAGCGTGTTGCTGAAGGAAGCCTCTGCCTTCTTTTGTGCAGAAGTTGCTTAAGCGAGCGCCCCCTCTTGAACATTTGGAATTTACTTGACAGGCCACAGTCTTTAGCCTCACTTGATGAGCAACAGACTGTTCGGTGTTTGCTGAACACTTTTGGATCTGGAGGAGTCTGCTGAGCAACCCAGTCACTCCCAGTAACCAGCAGAAATGAAAATTTTCTTCAGGAAGAAACTTATACCCCTGAGCCCCATTTTCTTCACCCAAGACCACTCAGCTCTTCCCCCTACAAAGTTATGTGAGGACAGCCACTGTCAACCCCATGACAGGACACTACAATGGCCAACACCATTCAGCCAAGACAAGGAAACAAACTGGAATAGTAAGGCAAACAGACGCATGCTAGTTGCCAAAAGTGTGACTCCAAGTAAGAGGCATAATGTCTGGGCAGGTACTAGATATTACATGTATAGAAATCCTCTGTCCTGAAAACTAATCCTAATGAGTTTAAAGAACCACTAAGTCCTATTTGTTTGCTGCTGAATACTGTTAAGTATTTCAGATTGCTGCTTGCTTTTGATTGTGCTCATCATGAGCTGATTTGCGCTTTGCTACTTTGTAGACTGACTGTATCAGTTCTGCTGCCGTGTGAGTGCGTGGTAGCACACACACCAAATTTTGAAAAGCAGGTTTGAGATTTGTTATTTAAGGCGTGGTAAGTAGACAGGCATTGTCCACCTGTTGTCTTGTTCAAGTCTTGCGGTCACCTCCATTGAGCAGCCCTTGGCATGACGTACCCAATGACGTGCCCATGTCTGCCACGTTCAACCACAAGTTCTGCCATATTGGCTTTGTACTTTTTACAACATACAGAACAGCTGACGCATATAAATTCTTCAGTGTATACATATTATGGTGTTGGCCATTGGTGTTTCTAATATTTGCTATATAGACCTACTTCACACTACTACTACTACTATTTCACTACATCAAGTCCAATCAGGTTCTGATGCACTGCTCTGTGGCGACCTGCAGTGTTTTTCATGGGGGCGTCTCTTGTCCCTTTTTGACGCTTTGTGTTTTATATATATATTTTTCCTGCTGTTTTTTAATGTTGGATTACTAATTGCTTGATGCAGCCATGGCTTCGTCTACATAGACTTACTTATTGGACTTCATCTGTTGATTTTATGTATCTATTTTATAGTGGAGGAAATAATAATTTGATCCCTCACTGATTTTGTAAGTTTGCCCACTGACAAAGAAATGAAAGATCTATAATTTAATGGTAGGTTTATTTTAACAGCGAGAGACAGAATATCATAAAAAGAAAATCCAGAAAATCACATTAAATATCCATCCATCCATCCATCCATTATCTTCCGCTTTGTCCGGGGTCGGGTCGCGATGGCAGCAGGCTCAGTAGGGAGCTCCAGACCTCCTTCTCCCCAGCGACACTTTCCAGCTCCTCCGGGAGGATCCCGAGGCGTCCCCAGGCCAGATGAGATATGTAATCTCTCCAGCGGGTTCTGGGTCTGCCTTGGGGTCTCCTCCCAGTTGGACGTGCCAGGAAAACCTCCATGGGGAGGTGCCCAGGAGGCATCCTGATCAGATGCCCGAACCACCTCAACTGGCTCCTCTCGACGCGAAGGAGCAGCAGCTCTACTCCGAGCTCCCTCCGAATGTCTGAGCTCCTCACCCTATCCATAAGGCTGAGCCCAGCCACCCTACGGAGGAAACTAATTTCAGCCGCTTGTATCCACGATCTTGCTCTTTTGGTCTCTACCCACTGCTCGTGGCCATAGGTGAGGGTTGGAACATAGATGGACCGGTAAATCGAGAGCTTCGCCTTGCGCTCAACTCCCTCTTCACCACGACGGCCCGTTACAACGCCCGGTACAATGTCCGCAATACTGCAGACGCTGCACCAAGCCGTCTGTCCACCTCATGGGGGCAATCCACCATTTTCCGGCAGAGAACCATGGCCTCAGACTAAGAGGTGCTGACCCTCGTCCCAACCGCTTCACGCTCGGCTGCGAACCGCCCATATGCTGGAGGTCACGGGCTGAGGAAGCCAACAGAACCACGTCATCCGCAAAATGCAAAGATGCAATTCTGAGGTTGCGCCTTGAGATCCCGTCCATGAATATCACAAAACAGGATCGGAGACAAGGGGCAGCCCTGGCGGAGTCCAACACCCACTGAAAACGTATTCGACTTTGTGCCGAGTATACGGATACAACTCTCACTTTGGTCGTACAGGGACTGGATAGCTCGTACCAACAGCCCCGGTATACTCCCTCAGTACCCCCCACAGTACTCCCCGGGGGACCCAGCCATAGGCCTTCTCCAAGTCTGCAAAACACATGAAGACTGGATGGGCAAACTCCCATGACCCCCCCAGCAAGCCCCCTTTTTGAAAATGGGGACCACCACCCCGGTCTGCCACTCCAGAGGTACCGTCCCTGACCTCCACGCGACACTGAAAAGACGTGTCAGCCATGACAGCCCAACAATGTCTCTCGGGGCGAATCTCATCCACCCCTGGCGCCTTGCCACTGGGGAGCTTCTTGACTACCTCAGTGACCTCTGCCAGGGATATGGACGAGTCTTCCCCCGAGTCTTCAGGCTCTGCCTCAGTTTCAGAGGACGTTAAATAAAAGATATCAATTATTTTGCAATTCATTGAGTGAAATAAGTATTTGATTCCCTATCAAAACATTAGTTAGTACTTGGTCTGTTTGTCTGATTTCAGTTAATTTGACAGATTTATTATTTCAGGATGCAGCACATATGTTAGCTACCTGTTGATGATCAGTAAATCACATGCTCCTTGACAGCAATAAGCCTGGCCATTTTATGAATCGAGGATTTCAGATTTATTATGGAAAAATTAGCTGCCTTTGAGGTACATTGGTTTTCTATTTACCAATTCAGGGAGAGGACAGATGTCTGCAGTGTTGATGTACATCCCCTCCACTACAATGAACTTCCGGATCACTCGAGCTTTACGAGGATTCTGCAAAAGAAACAAATTATGCAAGTATATGAGACTTTGACCAGAAATACAACAACAAATACAGCATTCATTCAAAGGACAGAGTGAAAACAGGATTATAAAAAATATAATTTGCAGTTCAAACACTCAACATCAACAAGCATTAAAGGATAAGTACCGTTTTTTACAACCTGGACCTTATTTCTGGCAAAAGATATGGTCATTTACTCACCCAGATAACTTTGGTGTCATTCGGCGTCGTTCGGACGAAATTAGATCCAGTGTAGCGGCGATATATCCATATAATGGGAGAGACGGGGCAGCGACACACAGCCTCTATATAACGCATTATCTGCCACGAAACTAGTTAATTTCATCAATATTTTGTTATGAAATGCTAGCGCTATTAGCCTCTGAGTCCGGGCTCGTCCGTTATCAACATCCGGGGTCAAACTAGCAGCAGCAGCTACAGGTAAACAAGGCGCGCTGTCGCGGGTGCGCGCGCAGCTCAGAGACGACATCTTCCAGGTCAGAGGTAGTAGATCAGCCTACAGACCCCGGATGTTGACAATAGACGAGCCCGGACTCAGAGGCTAATAGCGCTAGCATATCGTAACAAAATATTGATGAAATGAACTAGTTTCGTGGCAGATAATGTGTTATATAGAGGCTGTGTGTCGATGCCCCGTTACTCCCATTATATGGATATATCGCCGCTACACTGGATCTAATTTCGTCCGAACGACGCCGAATGACACCAAAGTTATCTGGGTGAGTAAATGACCATATCTTTTGCCAGAAATAAGGTCCAGGTTGTAAAAAACGGTACTTATCCTTTAAAGCACAGGACCCATTGTGACACCCACCCCCAATAATTATTTTCTTAAATTAAGCAACCTTGTACAAACCTTCTGGTCCTCCAGCTCCTGCTCCTTGAGCAGCCTCTCCAGATCGTCCATGTCATTGTGTTTGAAGTATTTGATGAAGCTGCGGGATGCTTGAAGACCCTTCTGGATGGAGAAGCAGGCTGCTTCATCCCTTACCACCCAAGCAAGAACACAACAATAAACTAAAAACACAAAACTGAGCCTGATTGGCATTTATTGTATAGTTTGTTTTTTTCTGATCACTGCATCCTGTTCTGTTTTAGAAACTGTAAACAGTACTTACACAAAGATGATGTCCCCTCTTTTTGAGTAAGCAGGGATTGCACTAGCAATGGTTGCAAAGCCATAAGAATAGATGATAGCCTCTTCTGCTTTCATGAATTTGGCCAGACGACTCTCCAGCTCCAGGTGAACATCTGGGAGAGGGAAAGAAGAAAGCAGTTGAAACTATTAAGTTACACTATACTTGACTTTTAATTTGCATTTACTATGAAAAAACATATTCATGGTTGCAGAGAATACCATGGCTTTTTGCAAGGCAAAACAAATCTGAATCAGTGATTACATTAAGAAGACTTTTGTAATGCTGGCATTAAATAAAACACATCCATTTCAAAAATGATTATTATCCCATTCACAATAGTTTATTAACCACTGTGTGCCTTTAAACAGATAGACAGTTTGACTTTAACCCTAACCTGCAAAAAGCAGCAGTATAGAGAAATTCAAATGATATTCACCAAAAATAAGACCCCAGAATACAAAAAAAAAAAAAAGACCAGCCTACAGTGAACACTCTTCTCATCAGGGATCTTTAGAACATCTCAGATGCTGTCAGAGTTACCTTCGAACCAGTCAGTTGTTTTGTTTTCCTTTTCAAGGCAGTGTTAATGGTGCCGTCTGTGTGAAAGTTATAGAGGGGGAATGGGGGGACAGTTTCATTCCAGCTCTGATCCATCACCGGAGGTTGTAAGAGAGCCGCAACAGAGGCAAGATGGCGTCTGTGTGAGTGGAAATGCTGGCAGCATGGGACAGGGGTGTGTTGATCTGATAGTGTTCACAGTCCGGACTAAACAGATCCTTCACTCATCAAATAAAGGAGAAATGTCCCACACTTCAACCCACAAAGCAACTTTACAAGACCAAACAAAAGTAATGTGGTAGCAGGTAGGGCTGTCAACGAATATTCTAAATTCGAATATATATTCGAATATTTAAAAAAAACGGAGATTCGATTGTGAAAATTAATATTCGACTGTGGAAAAAAAACACATCAGCTTTGCAAGTGGGCGCACTGCATGAAGGGTCAGGGACATGTCGCTTGCACAGCGTCACTCACTGCTGAAAGTGAGACGCGACAAAAACCGTGGCAGATGCAGATGGCAGAGAGAAAAACGAATCGGCAGGAAGTTCAGAGCCCAACTCGGCAGCAGAGAGAGCGGTTTGGACTCCAAGCAACCTAAAAAGCCCCGTTTGGAAATACTTCGGATTTTGGTCAGTAGACGCCTAGACGGCAAAAATGCGGAGCCTCAAGATAAAGTTGTATGCTAGCTGTTTAAGCTACAGTTAACTTACCATTCCACCACTAGCAACATGAGGGGAGTTTGCGCATAGAGAGAGAGGGGGGCGAGCGAGAGAGAGGTCTACTGTCCTAAAAGTTTTACGGTATTAGTTCATTTACTTATTGTGTAATGTGTAGGTATGTTTTCAAAGACATCGTTGTCGACTCGTTGTATTAGTTTTGACAGCCCTAGTAGCAGGTGGTGTCTTCAGCATCTTATATGAGGAAAACAATAACACATTTATACAGGGAAAAGTCACTGTCATTCTGTCTGTCCAACCAACTTTTCGTCACATTTCTGCTAAAAAAAACAGCATCTGTCCCCAGCAGAGAGCCAGGCGGCTCCCGCAGTTGAATTGATTGCATTGATTATGTGACGTGATTTCCAGCAAAAATCTTAAACTCACCATGTCTTTGTCGCCTTCCACTTTTGTGTTTTAGTTACTGTCTCTGGCAACTTGTATTGAAGAAAATCACTGTGACGGTTAGCCCTACCGACCGAGACTTCAGTGAACTTTCCCCCAGAAAACAAAAACCAGCATCCCTCCTCGCAAGTGAGAGCCAGACCGGGTCTGTTATTTACTGATGGTGATTATGTGATGTCATTTAGAGCAAAAACGTAATTTTTCCATGATGTATGGCGATCTCAATCACAACACATTATAACAGCATCCATATGATTAAAAGTAATTGGCGGATACATGTTTAGATTAAGAGGTGGAAACATGTTAAAAAAACACACAGATCTCAATGTTATGATGTGTACCGTCACGCCTCTTTTGGTTCTGCAACGCCGGCATGCTGTATGATATGACACACTGGAGCGGCTTTGTGGCGGTGCTGCTTGGTTCAGTGTGAGCAAACAAAGGAGGCGTAAAGGCAAGCCTTTGTTGCGGTGATGTTGCTGAGTGTCTGTGAGGGTTCAGGGATTAAGGCTTTACTAGGGCATTGGGCTAGAGAATTGAGATGTACCCCAAGCTAACTATCATTTACAATCATTAAATGAGTGTAAATGATTTGTGCGTGCTCTGGAATGTGTGCTCTGGAGATTGTCAAAGTGCTGAACTTCATCACAGTTGAGTTCAGCCTTTTTGTTCTGCCAACATCACATTATTTATAAAACATAAAAAAATGATTTTGCCCAAGATTCCTGGTGCTAAGGCCCAGTGGGGGATCAACCGAGGATGGCGGCTGCTGTGTTGTTGTGGTTACTGTCTCTGGCAACTTCTTTAGAAAAAAATCACTGTGACGGTCATCAGGTCCTGACCAAGACTTCAGTAAACTTCCCCCCAGAGAACAGTGCCCGCTATTTACTGATGGCGATTATGTGATGTAATTTAGAGCAAAAAAATTCAACTTTGTCACTGCATTGCCGGCATGCTGCATGAAATGACACACTGGAGCAGCTTTATGTATGTGAACAAACAAAGGCGCAGTAAGGCAAACCTTCATTGCGGTGATAATGCGGAATCTCTGCGTGAAAAAGACTTTTGAGCGTTCATGCTGTCTATCAAATATTGTACAAGAGTGAATGTTGCCAACCTCTACTCTGTTAATGACTCTGAAATCCTTCGACCATTACTAGCTGATATGGTAATTTTGGTTGTCGTTTTAAGTGTAGTACATTTTCTGAGACTGAATGATTGAATTAGCTATCATTTCACTTCGTCAAGGGTTGTGCTACTGAGGCGATCTAATGTAAAGGGCTGTGCAATTAATCGAATTTTGATCGTGATTTCAATTTTTGGGTCAAACGATCTCCAAACTATTATAATCGAATTGAAACGATTCATTTGGCATTTTTCGTTGTACAGTAAGCCTAGAGATTTTCTGAAAGAGACGCGCATGCGCAATTCAGTCCCTCCTCCAAAGCATTCAACGCGGCCCTGCTGACTGGCACTCACTCAAGTTACGTTTTTCTCTAAATTACATAATTACATAATCGCCATCAGTAAACAGGACGCTGTCTGACTCTGTCACTCACGGGGAGGGAGGCTGTTTTCTGGGGGAAAGTTCACTAAGTCTCGGTCGGGAGGGCTGAATCACTGCGACAAACACTTGACGAGTTAAAGTTTTTTGCCGGGGACAGACGCTGTTTTTCGGGCAGAAATGTGACGAAGAGTCGGTCGGACAGACACTTCACGGTATTTTTTCCCTCATATAAGTTGCCAAAGACACGGCCAGTTACTACGTTACTGTTGTTTGGTCCTGTAACGTTGCTTTGTGGGACATTTCTCTATTTTGCTGAGTGATGGACCTGTTTAGTTATCAGACAGTGAACACCATCAGATCGACACGCCCCCGCTCCGCGCCGCCTGCTTATCCGTTCACACTGGTTCGGTTCGCCAATACTGCGCGTCAGACATCGATCTGACACACTGTATGTACTATATGTATAATGCGACTCCTTATCCGTCAAATTCGGATAGGCACAAGAAAATAACAGCTGCAATTGGATACTTTTTAGCTAAAGATATGCACCCTATCCTTTGTCTTATTTGATTGTCTAAGTATATTTATTTTATTCATTAAATGTTTTATAGAAATTGCAGAACAGTTGGATACATATTTGTACATTATCTTCGATTTGAACATTTCATGTATATTTTTGAGAGAAATGCTGAATAAATGCATCATGTTTCCAAACTCAAAAATAATCGTTTAAATAATCGTGATTTCAATATTGACCAAAATAACCAAAATTTTTTCCATAATCGAGCAGCCCTACTAATGTAAGTTAGATCTTATTGCTTATCATCATTAATAATCATCCCTGATAATCATTAATTGCTATCGATAGCAAAATTTAACCCAAATTCCCTATTAATGTTGCATAAAAGCACGACAGTATGGTGTCTGGAAATGTAGCTGCAGGCTACCGGTAATCTGACTGTGTCCTCTGAAGTGTTCTTGAAGTGTCTTTATTTCCTTTGGACATGCACCAGGTGTGCACAAGTCTGCGCATTGGTAAACCTTTAATTGTCACTACTTACTTTAAGAATTTTTAATACTTTTTAAGACCCTGTGTACACCCTGCTATAACTGTCAGCCTTGCTGATCCCACCTTAGCTCTTCCCAGGTTAGATATCTTTAAAAGACATTAAAGAAACATTACATAATTTTTTAACCTTAAATGATCAGAATCAGATATCAGAATACATTATTGTATTCAGATTTAGAAATACTTTATTGATCCTTGTGGGGGAAATGCTTCAGAATCATTGAGATGGTTCAGTGTTGTCTTTTAATCGGTTGAATGGTGTCTATGTCATAGCCACATGCCCCGGTATTACTTGTTTCTGCAATATGTAACGTCAGTGAGAGGCTCGGATCACAGCGTTACATACGTGTGTGTGCCTGGGCTCCACTAGGTGGGTCCAGGGGAAGAAAATTTTGAACATTTGCAATCTATCCATCCATCCATCCATCCATTTTCTTCCGCTTATCCGGGGCCGGGTCGCGGGGGCAGCTGCCTGAGCAGGGACACCCAGACTTCCCTCTCCCCGGACACTTCCTCCAGCTCTTCCGGGAGGATCCCAAGGCGTTCCCAGGCCAGCCGGGTGACATAGTCACTCCAGCGTGTCCTGGGTCTTCCTCGGGGTCTCCTCCCCCCGGTGGGGCATGCCTGGAACACCTCCCGAGGGAGGCGTCCAGGGGGCATCCGATACAGATGCCCAAGCCACCTCAGCTGACTCCTCTCGATGTGGAGGAGCAGCGGCTCTACTCCGAGCTCCTCCCGTGTGGCGAAGCTCCTCACCCTATCTCTAAGGGAGCGCCCCGCCACCCTGCGAAGGAAACTCATTTCGGCCGCTTGTATCCGGGATCTTATTCTTTCGGTTACGACCCAAAGTTCGTGACCATAGGTGAGGGTAGGAACATAGATTGATCGGTAAATCGAGAGCCTCGCCTTACGGCTCAGCTCTCTCTTCACCACGACGGACCGATACAACGACCGCATTACTGCGGCCGACATTTGCAATCTAAATGAATTAATCTGGTGCACTTTGAGAGTATCAATCACGTATCACATCAAGAAGTTGGAATGACAATTTCAAGGTTTTTAATAATTAAATATGAGCAGTTCACCAAAAAAATGAAAATTTGATCATCAGTTACTATAAAATTGTAGTTGATTTGCAGCATTTTTAACAATGATTTGCTCTATAACAAGCACGTTGAGAACTTTGTCGCTTCGTCCACATTCATAGAAAAGGTGGCCTTTTTTAGCTTTTCAGCCAGCTGTCTCTTGAACTCGGGGCCAGGCCCGTGTGTGTTTAAGTAACTAGCGTGGTTGTTGGAAACCGATAATTTAGCCAACGCATTTTTGTCTTCCGCTAACTTCTTGCACAGCTCCACAAGTTGCCGGGCCATTGTGAACCAGAGATCGTGTTCAGCTATAAACGCAGTCATACGAATTTTCTGTTCACACACACAGTCGGTCATAGATGTAGCTGTGGTACCTGTGGCCGTGGCTCCCGGTAAGGTCGATGTGTGGGAGAGAGCACGCACGGATGCTATGTGATGACAGGCTAATACTTTTTTCCCGCTGCTGCCATACATAGTTTTCTGGAGCATGGTACACAAAAACAAGCTCCTGGCTCCTTCAGTTTCTGACACCAGCTACCGTGAGGCTTTCCATCTGCTCCGGCCTCCTCTATCCAACCCCAGCGCCACTTATTTTTCACTCCCGCTTCCCATCTCAAGGTTTCTTCGCCTGGTTTAATATACCTGGCATCCATGCTAGCAGTACACAGTAAACCAGCTCCTCACCGCTCGCTAACGTTGTCCAAGGTGCCTGAAAACTTAAAGGGCAACTACCGTTTTTTACAACCTGGACCTTATTTCTAGCATAAAATACGATCATTTACTCACCCAGATAACTTTGGTGTCATTTGGAGTCGTTCTGACGGAATTAGATCCAGTGGAGCGCAGCGTATATCCATATATTGCGAGTGATCGGGGCACTGAAGCACAGCCTCTATATAACACATTATCTGCCACGAAACTAGTTCATTTCACCAATATTTTGTTATGTTACGCTAGTGCTATTCCCCTCTGAGTCGGGGGTTGCCTGTTATCAACATCCGGGGTCTGTAGGTTGACCTACTAACCTCTGACCTGGATGATGTCATATCTGAGCTGCGCGCGCACCCACGACAGCCGGCTTGTTTACCTGTAGTTTGCTACTGCTAGTTTTTTGCAACATGGCTGAATATTTTTCCGATTCTGGCTAAACGGCTAGGTCAACCTACAGACCCCGGATGTTGATAACAGGCAACTCACCTGTGCGCAGAATCTCCCCACTCTGTTGCACTCAAAAACTGTGGGGGGTGCCAAATCTTACAAAATGCCAATTTCTACATAATATTGCTCTAGGTCAGGAAATCCACATTTGAGCCAACATTAATACCCTTTTTCCACTGGTCAAAAATCCCACTTAAACCTGCTAAAATTGGGCTTATGTGTGCAATGGGAATGTGTAAACTCAGCATTTACGCCTGGGTCTATTAAGTCTTTGATCTAATCGTAAGACCCGGGTGAACACGCTGAATTCCGCTGCACAAAGTGATGACATCCGGTGGTGGAGTGTAAATAAGGAAGGAATTTGAGATGCGGTCTATTCAAAGACATCTTATTACTAGACACAGTGTTGGAAGCGGAGCCCCGTTCATTCCTATGAAAGCTGCAGTGGTGTTTGGAAGCCAAAAAAGCTTGATTTCCCGGCTATGAAAATACCTGGATTGCCAACCGAACTGGCTAACATCTGGTTTAGTGCCCGGCTAACTTGAATGGTGATAAAATCATTTAATCATGCAGCTCTTCTAGACTGGACTGAATGGCTCAAATTATGATAGTGAAACGAGTCATTTTGCGGGGGTTGTGAAAATCAAAACAATGTATCCACTGTTTTACAGACACTTCTTTCACAATCGGTCTATTGTTGTTTTCTATTCTGTGACAACTGTTTCCGGGGGATTCGTGACGTGAAGACAGATAAAAGTCACAGACAGGCTGCCTTGCCTGCGGGAAGTGGGAATGGGGTCAACGCGATTTTTAGCGGGTGTGCCCGCGTGTAAAAAACTTGGCGGATAGAAAATTTGGCATTAGAAATATATGGTATAGACTCACCAAAAGTTCCATAGAAACCTCTAGGACCACAAGTTCCCACACCATATTTCTTTAGTGATGCCAAAGCTTTTTCCTGTAGAGAGGAGTAGAAAAGTTAAAGTTAAAAATCATACATCAGTTATTTTTGCTCTGTCGAAATGACTGAATTTTTTCAATTACAGGTATTGATAGTTTAAATACAAAATACTGACCTTAACCCGCTCATGGTCAAGGAGACCCAGGAAGTTAAATGATGCGAAGTTAATGCACTCTTTTCCGTTGAGTATGATGTTGTGGCTGGGAGGTCTGTAATGGAAAAGTGTTTAAATACTAAGCATATTGTAACACACGGTAACAGTGGGCCCAAGCACCGAAATGGAGGAACCTATTGTAATCAAAAAAGTTTATTATTTGTTGTTTTAATGTTCAGACCTCAAACCCTTTTTTCAGGAGCTAAAGGTGCCTGAAAACTCACAAAACTTTGCAAAGATGTCAAAGTCCATGAAAGTTTACATCTGCTATGGGTCTTGGGCTTGTGTAGAGAGCATCTTCTAACCGTTTTCATAAGTAAAACCCCGCCCCCTTTAACTTTGAAATTCATGAAATTTGGTAGGTAGACAGAGCATCAGCAGATTAAAAAAAAAACCCTTGACCTATCAATTCAGCTAGTAATATTATGTTGTTTGCTACGAAATGGAGGACACTAGCGAGCAAAGCCTTCCTGAGCGGACAATCACAACACCAAAGCATCTGAGAAGTAGTGGCTCGTAAGTACCTGCGTGTGTCAGGAACCTCTGTACGCTCTGAACGGGTGTTCTCGTCGGCAGGTAATATTGTAAATAAAAAGAGAGCCGCACTTGATCCCGATCATGTTGATAGACTTGTATTTTTGGCCAATAATATTAGAAATAAAGCCGGGCCGATGGGCCGTTCGGCTTGCCTATCAGTTCTATGTTTTACCTTGTTTGCTACATTTTTAGTTCAAAGCTAGGAGCAATTCTTTTATTTATTATATTTATTCGAGTTCATTCAAATAAATTGCGTGTCATTTCAAATTCGTTCGAACTTCATTTTTTTAAAAAGTGACAGCCCTAGTTGCTACCAACACATATCCAATCTGCCCCAAACTTCATGTGTTCAATGACAGTCATGGCCTGAATAAACTTACATGCTATTTGATGCTATTTCATAGTTTTAGCGCCCCCTACTGGCAACACAAAGTTTGAAGGGCTATACTTTTGCCAATACCCTTAAGCAGATTAACCAGAACCTCAAATTTGGTCAGTAGAGGCTCAAGAACCAAGTGAAAATTGTGATTGACCTGCCTGCAAAAGTGGCCTCTCTAAAAACACTGATCTAATCAGCAAGCGTCTGTGATAGAGTCAACTAAAAGCAGATAATAAAAGCAGTCAGTGTTAAGAGAATTATATTAATTTTCACAGATCATTAGAAGCAGTTCTTACCACTGGAGAGAGCAATTAAACAAAACCAACAGTTTTTTAGTCTGATATCAGTCTTGTTAAGGGTTTCTTTGAAGAATTCTGACCCAGATTAGCTTTGTGTTGCCAGACCAATTCTCAAATGCAAATTAATCTGGAACTTTTCAGTTCAGTTTTTGGACAGACAAAGCAAAGCATGTCAGTGTAGTGTGGAGTGAAGCTTGCTCTTCAGTTGACAATATGAATTCTGCTCAGAACCTTTGAGATAAATACTGCATCACAGGGTCGTCTCAAGTTGCATTTTAACCCCTTGCAGCTCAGGTGTGATGAAGGAGAACACTACTCTGAGCCATCTGTGAGAACACTTGCGTGGACTCTTGGTTCTTGTGAACATTTGGCTTCAGCCATCATTTAACCCATTAAGGCCTAAAACGCCTAAAAAAAAAGCCTGTAAAACCTATGGGCGATTTTGGAAAGAACCCCTAAAACATGAGGTTTTCCAGAAAACAGCACCCAGGTGTCAACATCTACTAAAAAGCTGATATCTCAGCCTCTGTAGGAGATAGGCAATGCCATCATCGCCACTGCCACCGGCAATATCACTGCCCTCGCTGACATCTTTTTCTCCTCTGGTAAAGCTCTCTGTCTCCGCCATTGTTTACAATCTGCCTGAAGCACATGTAAGAATCACCCTCCTTATTATGAGCCTATCAGCGGCAGAGTAGGGCGGGTCTTCACTGATAGACAGCCTATCATGTGTACCCTAGTGAGTCATGATGAATTTGATAGGCCATGAGTCGGGAAATGGCTGGAAATGTACTGAGAACTACAAAATGACGTGTCCGCTTTCCCGGCCTCAAAGGTAGAAATGCGCAACAGCGCCCCCGGCTTCAAAGGTAGAAATGCGCACATGCTCTCCCGGTCTAAATGGGTTAAAAAGGAGTATGTAATCCAGAGGAGTGTCCCATGTGTTTTACCCTGTGACCAAGTCATAGTTCAGGTGGAGATGGTCTTTGGAAACAGGAGGGGCAAGGGGCTCCGGCTGCCACTCCTCAATCAGGTCCTCCTTTTCCTGTAACATCGAACCACATGACAGTTGTTTGGTGACACATACATACAAAACACTATAGCTCTTTTTTTTTTTTCTTTTTACTGAATTGTGCTGAGTTTACCTTCTCCGTCAGTTTATAGGTCTCATGAAGCTTGTAGGTCTTAGAGAACAGAAGTCTAATGATCCACAATATGAGAATCCCCTCCAGAATCAGATGATAAGCAGGAGCCTGAGGAAGACAGGGACATGCAGATTGTAGGATGATTAAGATTGTTCATTTGGATTCAAACTGGGGAAACTTCTCCCCCAGCCTGATTGTCCACAATGCTCCCTCAGTCATAAGCTCAAAAGAAATTTCTGGAGGACACTGAAGGTGACATATTGTCAAATTACAGGATGTCTAATCTCAGGGTGGAGGATCCAGAATCTGAAAACTAAAATCTGTAGTTATAAACAGGACAGTACACAGGATAATCTCCGGAGGAAACAGCATGGATGGAGCTCAGGAGTCGGGAAATTTCAATAATCAATTAAGTTAAACTATACTCTGTCTTGTGCGTAAACGCCCTTGTCTCTTTTAAGGGGGAGACGTACTTAATGTTTCTGCCACTGGAGTCCATTGTAGGTTATGTTATTAATACATTCCTCACCAAAGATTAGTAATTCCACCAACCCACACCCCATCCCTTATTAATCAGAATGATAGTGAAAGGACCTGTCCTGTCCGATCAGAGGACTGAGATCCACACACCACATTACGCACCGCAGGGCTCCTCCTCCTCCATTTCTTACAATGTAAACTGTTTCAAGATTTTAATGTCCTTAATTGCTCAACATGTAAAAATAGAATAAGAATCAAAGACATTATAGACTAAAACTAAGAATTGTTTGAGCTTGTGAAATGTAGTAAGTAGGGGAGAGGGGTTTTCCCCTAGATCCATTTTCCAGGACAGGGGCACCTACCCCTACCTCTAATGCTTACAAGCATCAAGTTTCCCTTTGGTGATATTTTTATTATGTATACAAATCATTTAAAAAAAATAATACAAAACTTCTTGAAAGGTGCATAATAAAAATATCTCTTGAATCTCTCTTAATCTTTCTTAGCCTTAAAAACATTTTGAATCATATTATGATTGTCAATTAATGATTTTAAAAAAGTGTTGGATCCAAAGTAATTGTTTTGTTTTCTCTTTGTAAGAACGGTTGGTTCCAGCTTCTAACAAGGTTTGTGAGCCAATAGTATAACGCTGTATCACGTGGTACCCGTGTTTCGTAACATCAACAGTCTCGATAGTTGCCAGTCTGTGGAAAAATGTCTGAGTTCTACAGTTTGCATCCAGCATACTGTTCTGCCCTAGCATAACTTAGCCAGCTAGCATCAGCAATGGTGAGTAGTGCATCAAACCTTTGGCAATCTCACAGTTTGATTCGGATGCGATTCTCTGGGGTCCGATTTGATTCAGAATCAATTTTTGATTAAAAAAGATTCCCGATTCAACTTTCATTCTGGATTTAATGAATAGATTAAGGTGTACTATTTCTAGTCTCTTGCTGCAGTTTACTGTGTGCTCAATCATTCACTGGTGTCTTTCATGCAGTGAATTACAATATAAAAACAAATAAAATGCTTTAATTAATAAATTAATCTGAAAGCATCCTACAGCCATGCCTGCATGTGAATAACAATAACAACAGGCAGGGTTCTCCTCTGTGTTATTAACGTTATAAGTACACCACTGAGAGCAGCCTCTGTTGCTCTGGGGGAGCCATTGCTGTGCAAGATGTTGAGCAGGCCCAGAATTTTTGATGTAATAAAGACTGAGACTGAGGAGTTTATTCTTTGCCATGGAGTTTGAATAAGCTGTTGAATGTTGCGGGGTGTGGAGGTCAGCTGGTCTAATTTGTTATTGTTGATCGCTGCGTCACTGCGTAAACATTCTCCAGATGACAGATTCACAAACATGTGACCTACTTCATGTTGCTCTCGCAAAGGCAATTATTAAGTCATCAATGGAAAGAAATGTGTGCAACCGCAGCACTTTTTGAAAATGAACTACAAGAGAACTCTGAATTGCCCTCGCACGCCAGCCCAGTCCAATTCTATAATAATATTCCACCCATAGAAAGTGGGGATCTTAATACATTTACCTTTTGTCATTTATTATTTTTATCATTTCTTTTAATGTTTCATATGATTCAAATTTTTTACCTCCCGTTTTCAGATATTTCTCTCTTTTTTTAAAATATTTTTTTGGTATTTCTGAATCTGAGGTAAGGAGGACTCAGCCTTACTACACAGTGCATGTCTGTCTCCCATCTTGATAAATGAATGTTGGACTTGGAGAACGCACATGGGACAACAATGGAAAGAAGTCCAGGACTTTATCCCTGTATTCCTGACAAAGTCTAATATGTATTTTATGAATTTTGTAGAATGTTATGACACTAAATCATGTGATTTCTTACATATTGTCACAATTGATGTTATGTGGTTTAAAATCATGGTTATATGTTTGATAAAAGTTTAGCAAAACACTGCTGAGCCCCTGAAAGTTGACGAGCCAGTAAGTCTGAGACTGATTTGGTCAGACAAACAGGATAAAACAAGCTTACAAAAATGCTCAGGGATAACATTTCAAAAAGGAATTATATATAGAGGGAGCCATAAATATACTTTCATATTTGCTGACTCACTAGTTAAAAAAGATCCAACTGACCACACACAGTGGTATTTAACAGATGAGAAAAGCTGCCATTTAGGGGCACTAAATACTAATCTCACCTAGGGCTCCAAAATGTGTAGCGCAGGCCGTGCTCTAACAGTGCTCTCAGGAGCCTGACAGGAGAGAGGTTTTTGCCATTTTTCTATTAGCACTTTGGGTCACGCCAAATCAACCCCTACCATTGCTTTTCCATCACCAGTTTAACTGCGGCGCCTTGAGCTGGGCCACACTGATCCGTGCCGGCAACGGACCTGCTCTGGAGTAGGGCCAAGCCAGGCCCACCCCTCCTCCAAGCGGGCCACGTTGATGACTCACAACTCAGACCAACCCATAACAAGCACCTGTCTCCCTGTCTAAATCAATACTCAACTCATTTCTGTGCAGGAAACCTGAGAGAAAGAGGTTTTTACAGTCTGTGTTAAGCTCTCCGATTTTTGTAGCTTCTAACTGAATCTCTTTAGTTAATCTCGTCCTGTTTGTAAAAACATCTGCCGTGTTTAACTGTTTCGTCGTGTTCGCTTTCAGCTGTTTCAGGAGTCATGTTTAGACACTGCTGGTGAAAACAGAACGTTACCTGTAATGCTGCTTCATGATAAAAGCTTTTCAATGACTAAATAACAGGGTGCTTTCATTGTGAAGAAGTTATAGCAAATTAAATGTTTGTTACTGAATTAGCGGAGCCAATTTGTTAGCGGCGATTCTTTGACACTACATAGGGAATAGGTACAAACACGTCATTGGTTTAAGACACCTTCAAGCAGGTAGTCCAGTTGTGGTGGATATGCAAAAATCCTGGCTGCACCAGGCTGCCGCACCAAGTCAAACCAAGTAGAGCCAGCCGGCAGTTGTAATGAAAAAACAGCATCTGTGTCCCACTGGGATTTTAGAACTGAACTATGAGCAGGACACACACTTTCACTCGTTTTCACATCACAGGTCACACAGAAAGAGTCTGAAGCTGCAGGTAAAACTTACCCATGCCGGCTAATATAAGTTTAGCGTGGACTGAAAAATGACGAATGGTTGAATCCTTTTATTGAACAGCCAAATTCAATTCAACTGATACAATCCTAAATCGGGTAGGCACACAGCCCTATCATCCTGTTACACTTGTCTACAAAATTCAAATAAACTAAATAGTAGTTTATTTCTAGCGTTTCAACAATGCACCTACCCTGAACAGCAAAGCATCATCCATCATCGTCATGAGAGAATACAGAATCAATCAGCGCTGATTATTGTTATCAGGCAGTGACTCGGTTAGTTTATTCACCAATCCCAAGTTTGCAGCTTTGATTGTTGAAATCTGTGTGTCAAGAATTGATCTTTGATGCAGTAGAAAGTATTATGATGATTGAGATATGCACACAGTGCACAGACACTCAGAAACGGTGAACAGCAGATTTAGTTTTCTGTCTTGACGGTGAATTTCCTTTTAGAATTATATCAATATGAATTTTTTAGTTCACAATGTAGCATTATCAGGGATTAAATATAGTGCCAAGAATACATAGCATGTAACCTAAAGCAGTCATAAAAGCTAACAGAACCCCAGTTTCAGCTTACTTTAAGTAAACCAGAATGAGAAATGTCATTAACCAATCAAGTATGTCACTGTTATGCTATCAACTTTAATGTATACCACAGCATTTCTTAATAACACAAACCCAGCGACTGAAGCAATTAGAAACATATGACAATCACAAAAGATTAAGATGTGATTTTAATACCGGAGTTATGAAGCTACCCGGTGAGCTCCAACCGGGATTTCAACATTGAATTTGAGCTGAAACTGGAATGATTTCCAGTCTGCAAGTCTACGGCCTCTTTTTGCCATCTTTTCCACCATCTAAAATGATGATAATATGTTCATTTATAGCTGGAATGAGAGACAATAGTGATTAATATGAAGGTATTTCTGCAAACTCATATTGCACTGGCAGGTGAAATGTAGTCTACACAAAGACGTCATTTCAACGACTTTCATTTTTCATATAATATGTCATAATTATGGAACTATATAGGCTGTGTATTGCAAACAAAATGCTTTCAGAACATCGTAATGTGAGCAGTTTTATACAATAATGTAAAATAAGACATTGCGCTTAGTCCTGTAAAGTGCATGCGCAACTACAGCACATTACACCTACTCTGCACCATGACTTGTGGGGCAAACTTCGCAGGTTGAAGAAATATAATATAATAAAATATATAACATAACATAAGATATACAATTAATATCTTTAACTGGTCGGTGTAATAACTTTCACTATGGAACCAGTTGTTAGCGTATTTTCAAGGGTGACGATAGACGTTTTTAAACGCCTTTTCAACGGAAAATTGTTCAGTGGATAGCTACGAAGCTTTAACTCGTACAGTTACTCAGTTTTGATTACTACTTGTAAGACGAGCAATAAGCGAAGTTTTGGATTTTCGAAGATTAGCCAACTTCCTGGTTCCTCTTTACGTTGAGTTGTCCATAGGTATCAGTACCACAGAGGAACAGGCGATCGGGTGCGAGAGAGTTACACACCTTCCCAAGGCCACAGTTACTTCCTGAATGAGAAGCTTACTAACAGCTTAGGACAAATGATTCAGAAAACTAATTCATCAGAAAATGATTCTACTCGACATGGATTATCTTACCTCATAAAATGCTTGCACCATTTCCACCAACACCCACTGCTGTCCTGACGCCATGTTTATTTTCCTTTCGCAACGTCATCAGCAATGCTGCATTTGAGTTCCACAAGAAAAATAGTTGACGCGAGCCCCTTTACAATAAAATCCATCCAAAGCTTCGATCGTGTAGAAACTAAGCCTATCTCTTTGTTGATTTCTTCTTTGGAACTTTAAAATAAAATGTAGTAGGCTAAGCAAGAAGAGGAGGATTTAGTCAGCTTCGCAAATTCAAATATGAATCAATAAATTATATCCAATTGTACTATAAAACGTACGACGGAGTATTAGGGCCACATTGAGGGGGGAAAAAAATCGCAAACTTCGAGAATAAAGTCGTAATTTATGAGAATAAAGTCGTAATTTACGAGAATAAAGTCATAATATTACGAGAATAAAGTCGTAATTTACGAGAATAAAGTCATAATATTACGAGAATAAAGTCGTAATTTACGAGAATAAAGTCATAATATTCTAACCTGTTGTTTTAGAGGAAGACAGTTGGTAAAATGAGGGCCGTGGAGGATTTTGTGGAGTTGTACTGTAGGATAGGTTTCACAAACAAGGAGATACTTAATCTTTTGGCACATCAGCATCATATCATCATAAGTATTAGGACTTTAAAAAGACTATGCAAGAAAATGCATCTTTTCCGGAGACATATCTTTTAATAACTTCAAAAGTAAGTAAACAGTCAGAATAAAATCTCTTCATACAAACTTCCGTTTTAAGTACTTCGATTTTTTTCTCATATATTATGACTTTATTCTCGTAAATTACGACTTTATTCTCATAAATTACGACTTTATTCTCGTAATATTACGACTTTATTCTCATAAAATACGACTTTATTCTCGTAATATTACGACTTTATTCTAATAAATTATGACTTTATTCTCGTAAATTATTACTTTATTCTCATAAATTACGTCTTTATTCTCGAAGTTTGTGATTTTTTTCCCCCTCAATGTGGCCCTAATACTCCGTCGTAAAAACGAGATATTTACAAATATATCAATAATTAATCAATGATTTGTGTATTTTGATAAGAATTATATATAACTAGTTCCCTTTTTTTTCAAGGAGATATACATAACGTTGTTATTGCAAAGCTTGCCAGCCTTTAAAGCAACATTATGTAACTTTGTTACCTTACAATAATAACTTAAATATCATTGTGATGATGCAGTGTCTTATAATCGGGTGAATGATGTCTCTTTCACAGCCACTCCGCCCCCTATCACTTGTTTCCGCACTGTGTATCATAAGTGACAGGGTAGGATCACAGCATTAAATACATGTTTACTTCAAGACACACGTTTTGAAGACATAACATTGTTATGGCATAATTAGTTTTGTTTGTAGTCAGCACCTACATTACATCTGACAAATTGGCAATATTATCCTGCAGTAGAGGAGGCTGCAGTTTAAGAACCGTAGTTCTGGAACCCTAGTTTTTCATGGCTGTGCCAGATTGGATGACCTAATTGGATGATGAATATATTAGTAGTAGTAGTAAATTATAAAGTAATAGACTTGTTACAAACAATTATCTGTTAGCTTAGAAAGCTTGCTACCATAATGCAATTTTGGCTGGCCCAAATAGCCTATGTGTCTTACATTAGTTAATTGTTGACTTTGCTAGATCTGGACATAATTTTATTTTTAAACATTTTATAAATCAAATAACCCTATCAACATATTGTGAAGAAATAACAGATCTGGCAGTATGTCCAAGATGCCTATGTACTTTAATGCAGAGATATCCACTGCTAAGCAGCCAGGTATGGGCCATCTCTTCTTGTAATGAGTCTGCTAGGCCGGAAGCGATAGTGAGTCACTGTAGCCTCTCTAGCCTCTCAAGCTGTCCCTTCTTGTAATAACACCTCTTGGCTGAGGGGCGATAGTGAGTTACTGTAGCCTCTATTGTGCTGCAGGAGATGATGAAGAAGTCGAGCCGACAGGAACTACCACAGAGAAGTTAACAGCCTCAGTAAGTTATTCAGTTAACACAAAGATGCAGACGCTCAGGCTCTGTAAACTGCAATTGTATGGACCCAGTAGTAGACAGAATATTGTCATTCGATACATTATATTGTCTTTACAATATAATTGGAATTACAGTTATGAGACTGTTATGTAACTTTGCCATACATTTTTGAGGACATTGCAAGGTTTATTACATGTGTCTAACTGTAGCAATGACACTGTTTGATATTGTGTATGGTCATGTAGAAATCATATAATTCTTTCTCCAGGAAAGAACAAGGAGCAGTTCCAGCTTCTAACCCCATGCAGAAATGACAAGTCCTGCAGAGCTGGAAGATCGTGCTGCATCAAGCATCGGATCGAGTGACAGTGACAAGTAAGTCTAGTGGCTGAAGATCTAAGTTAGTTGTACTTTGTAAACCATGTGCCCTGTGAAAACCATGTGGGCTGTCTGATGTCTCTGCAGTCCATGTTTCCACTATATGACAAGTATTAAATCTACGGAGGCCCTAAGTGGTTACCATGACAATGGATCACGTGCGCTCGAGAAATGCATCACATGCTTCTGACATAGCTGCAGCTTCTGGAGCTCAGGATGGCAGCAGGAGTGGTTTCTTAAAATCACAAAATATATCAATACAATAATCAACCCATTAAAAGATGATAAGGTAAGTACATGATTCTGCCGTTAACCTTTTTGCTATTGAGGACCACAAGTGTCATCGAAATAGTAACAATGCATTTAACTAATTGTGCAATAAATATAGGCATTAATAAATTATTTACAAATTAATTTATTAATCTATTAATACATTGACTTAATTGCAAAGTAATTAATTATTTGATATTTTAATGGCCAATAAAAAGAGGAATTATAAATAGAATTTACAAATGAAATATTAATCCATCAATAAATAGTTCAAATTAAAAATGGATTTACAAAAACAACATTTAACAGTCAATAAGTACATCATTTAAAAATACATTAATGAATTCATAAATAAATAATGGAATTTAAACATCTGTTTGAAAATGCAGTTTAAAAAGACAAATAAATAGCTGGATTCACAAATTGAATTAAGAATACAGATTTTAATCAGGCATTTAAAAGGGCAATTTCCTTTTCTATCTGCATTTCCATTTACCCACTGCTTTTCCTTTTCCTATTAGCTATTCGATTTGCTTAGTCATTTAGCTTGTCCTTTTAGCCTCTCCATTTAGCCTTTCCGTGACACTTTGGTCCTTGAGCAGGTAAAACAAGGTAAAACAATGCAAATTAGCCGATGTAACAAGCTCTCTGATTGGTTATGGTGATCTGCAGACCTATGACATGCCTGGATGTGCATTTTTAAGCTGGTCGTTAAGTTGGAAAAACCGTCAAGTGTGCATGTTAGAGCTTCCATGATAAGAGCATCTTTGACTCTGATGACAAAGACACGCAAGAGAAAGCCATTTCACACCGGTGCGATACGAAAATGCGGCACGGATTTGCGGAATATCCGTGCGGCAATTTTCCGCATGTAAAGCATGCACACTGAGTCCGGTGCGAAATGTTCGCATTCTTGTGTTCTAATTTCGCACCAAACGAGAAAAAAGGCCCGGTTCATTATCTGACAGAAAATGGACATAGTTAGCAGCAGCAGCGACGACGATATTATTTTCATTCTTTTAAACAAGAAAAAGAAGAGAAAGTTTTGGGTCCATCCTATTTTGGAAAGGCGGGCGGAACATGGAGAGTTCCATAGGCTCAACCAAGAGCCGCGTCTGTACCATCCACGCTTCAGACAATACTTCAGGATGTCGATAGCACAGTTTGAAGCCCTTCTGGAGATACTGGGTCCTCACCTCAGGAGGACACGAACCAACTACCGTGAGCCAATCGATCCTGAGCAACGGCTTGCTGTATGTTTGAGGTAAGAAAGTCATTAAGGCTATATGCTGTCTGTGAAGCGCAACCATACTCTCAATTTGACAGGAGATACTTTTAGCTGGGGATATAGCATCCATATAGCCTGCCTAGCCTAAGTGGATCAGAGCCTGTGCGTAAAGGCGCACGATGGTGTGGTCACAGGCTATATGGACACATGGTGACTCGTTTGGTGCATAAAGTGAAGATATAATATATTAATCAGTGGCTTGGCATATAGCCAAATAGCTGGCAGCCTATGCCTAACGATGAGCCAACCGGTATAAAAGTTTTCATATCGGCCTTAATGTTGTCCAGCCGTGAAGCATAAGCATGCCACCAAGATTACAGCCGGTCTCCAGCTGGGCCGGGATGAAAGCGGCGAACAGCTCATTGAGGACATTGTGTGGCTGAGTTAAGGAAATAAATAAAAATAATAAATGTTTGCCTATATGAATGGAGTTAAATAAAACGAGTAGCTTACATAACATATACCTCTATGACCGCAGCCGCCGGCATACAAATGATTTTTTTATATTCCAATTCCTAGTCTTCCTTATATCAATAGATATGTTTTTCGTTTTTATAAATATTCAAGATTATTACTGATGCCTTTTCGTCTGTATATTGTACCTGAAATTATGAGAAAACCTCTACCCAGTTACACTACAATGATCAGACAAAGTCAATTTACTCAACACCTTCCGTTTAGTTAGTTTAGTTAAACAATGTGAGTGAAGTAGGCCTAGGCCTAATTTTGTATCATGTTCATCTCTTAACAAAGAAAACCAGTTTCACCAAGCTCAGTATTTACAAAAGGTGTATTTAAATTTAAGTAATTGTGTGATGTACTAGCCTACTTTACTAGGCTATTAATATAATTAAAGGTTATTAATGAAGAAAATAAGATAAATGCATTTAAAGGGCAATTGACTCCTTGTGAACCAATTACACACATATTATTCCTCTCAAAATCCTCTGAACAGACATGAATGCATGTTGGCTATAAAATAATGGAAATAAGATCTAATCTGTGTAATTTAATTATTTATTTATTTTATTATACAGGTTCCTCAGCACTGGGGACTCTTTTGTCACCATTGCTTCAAGCTTTCGACTCGGGGTTTCCACGGTTGCTGGAAGAGTCAAAGAAACCTGTCGACTGATCTGGGAGCAGCTCAAGGGCCAATACATGCGCAGCGATTCAGAGAAAGATGGAACTTCCCCAATTGTCTGGGAGCATTGGATGGCAAACATGTTGTCATTCAAAAACCGGCTCATTCAGGCTCCACCTACAGGAATTACAAGGGGATATTCTCGATTGTGCTCCTTGCCCTTGTGGACGCTGACTACAGGTTCCTGGCTGTGGATATTGGGGCCTACGGCAGCAACAGCGACGGTGGCATTTTTGCCAAATCTGCTCTTGGTAGGGCTCTTGAAGCAGGTGCCCTGAATGTGCCAACCCCTGCTCCACTTGAGTCTGCACCACAGCTCGTAGACCTCCCTTTTGCCATTGTGGCAGACGATGCTTTCCACCTGAAGACCTACATCATGAAGCCATATGCGGGACAACACCTCCCCGAGGATAAGCGCATCTTCAATTACCGCCTATCTCGAGCATGCCGCATATCTGAGAATGCGTTTGGCATCCTGAGCCAACGTTGGAGGGTCTACCAGCGGAGGATGCAGCTCAAGCCCAGCTCAATGGATCAGGTCATCAAAGCCACCTGCGTGTTGTGCAATTACCTGCGTCCAAGTGATGGAGACCACCAGGATGAAGGGGATGTCACAGGTGATGATGATGATGGTGATAATGACCCCGAGCCCACCCTGCAGAACCTCAGGCCTCTGCAGGGAAACCGCGGTTCACTTGAGGCCATACGGGTCCGGGATACCCTCCGCCAGTTTTTTGCATCGCCTGCTGGCAGCGTCCCCTGGCAATACTCCCGTGTCCGTCGCGGTGTCTTCAGTTAGAGGAGCACTAAGATGTTGTGATATTTAACTGACCCACTGTGTGTTTATTGATTCATGTTCTCTACCTGTTCATCAACCAATCATTTATTTGTTTGTTTTTTCCATGTTTACATCCCTATTCATCATTTACTATGGATGAGCAGTTTTCAGATTGTAATGTTGAATAATAAACTACTGTTGTTGCAAAACCTAACATTTTCAAAGCATACTGTCATGTTGAGCAAGCATACAGTACAGCTATAGAAGCTATAGATACATGTCCTCATAACTTTTAGTAGGTTTGAGTATATAAAATATGACAATTTTTAGATCTCAAGTAGATCTTCATGTTTCGGCTAGAGAAAGAGTTAAAACTACAAACCAGATCCATCCATATAACACTCTCCCACACAATATCCAGCAATATCCCTACAAGTAAGACTTGATTCCCATGTGCCTACTACAGATACTCATACTGAACAGGAAATTACTGGGGTTATAGTCAGGTAACCTTAATACACCTTAAATACTTAAAAGAACACATACAAGGAATCCATATGAAATAGTTTAATAACAATAAAACAATATATCATATAAATACAACAACTAATTTGAGAATAAGAACATATTAGAAGTTAAGTCAACAGTAATAAATAAATTCAGTAAAACAAAGCAACACTACATAGAGGTAAAGCTGGTGGAGGGACCAAGTTGACCAAATGCTTGGTCAAAGTAACCTCCCTGCTGCTGGAATGCTGCACCAAATTCTGCCTCATGCAGGAGTTCAGTCATTTTGAGCCTCACCCAGGACTGCTTCTCTGGTGCAAGCCTTTTCATCTGGGGTACCAAACCAAGAAGGAAGTGTTGCACCCCATCCTTGTCACCCTGAAGCTCCCTCTGCCTGGCCTGCTCCCTAGCTTCTTTCCTCTCCAGGTATTTCTCCAGGAAATCTGCCTGGCTGCACCTTGCCTTCTTCTTTGCGGCTTTACCTATCTTGGCCCTGTCTCCTGGCTGAGTGCTGACTTCTGGTTACCCCTCATCCTCACTGTCCTCAAATGTCTCTCCTTCATCTTCATCTGCCTCTCCCTCACAGTCAATATTACTGGATACACTGTTGTAAAATGCAACATCAAGTCACAGCATGCAGTAATTTTATAGACTTCTATAATTCTAGGTTACTTTAAAGTAAAAAAAAAAAACAAAGAATTCATAGTGTAGCTTTAAATCAATATGGTAAATTTGTTTAACATCACTATGCCACAGTTACATCACTCTAATCTAATCTACTCTCTCACTGTAAGCTACCTCATCAGCACTGCTGTAATAGAAATGCCTGTCCCAATGCCAATCACAGAACATCTATCCTTACAAAGAATCAGTACTGTACTGTACTGTAATGTTTGTGCCCTGCAATCATCACTTTACCTCCTGCTGTGCAATGTTGGAATCAGGAAGGACAATGCATCAAAGAACTTCCACTTTTTCTTTGACTTGCTGGCCTGGCCACTTTTGGTTGCCAGCTCCTCTTTCCTTCTCTTCAAGTATGTGTCACGAAGGTTCCTCCATAATTTCTTGACTAAAGCAGCTATGGAGAAAAAATTCAGTGTGTGAGTACCAAGAAAGGATAGCTTTATTTACATATTGAAGCTGAAAGAAACATTCAGAATCTCCATTAAAAAAAATCATTTGGGGCCACTCTACAACTTATCTGCCGCTAATAATAGGCGCCAATTGAAATAATTGTGGGTAATGCAAGTAACACAACCAATCTCATCCCAGATATCAGGTTACAACAATCCCGTTTACCTGTATGTATTTCAATTATCCAAACAGAATCGTGGAAATTGAATACATGCATACCTCTCCTGTAGGCTATTCCTGATGTTTTGCACTGTAGAAACTTGGAACAATTTGGTATGAACAAAAGCACAGAGGCTTGTGTACCAATTTGGCAAGAGGCTGCATAAGATTTAACCAAGGTACCCACATTGGAAGAGATGTGCATAAATGCAGCGCTTTGGAAATGCGCACCTATATCCCTCAAAAAAGGCTGCAGATGGCAAGCACTTCTGCCTTCGCAGATTGATACTGGGATTTCATCAACTGAAAAATATCCTACAAACAGTTGTGGATGGTAGATATTGGTAAGAATAACTCCATAATCAAGCCAGTACAATTCCACTTTATCTTTTATTTATTTATAGAGCTGGACACATGCGCAACTTCACAGTCACATTTCAACAACTACACATGTTCTCAATTATTATTATGTGATTACGATCGGAGCGATCGGTGCACACCACATATTTACTGCAATATAAGCATAATGGCATTAACATAATCAGAGGTGTTTATTTATGGTCTTAATTGCATTATAATCGTATTATGGGCATGCATGCAAACGTCCAATGTCTATTTGTTTTGGCTAAACATATGTATAACGTTATATAGGCTACGATATAACATTATAACCTACTGTATATTGGAGGCGGGGAGGATATAAAGAGTGCTCAAGCTCCTCAGCACCCACAGAGCCGGCTAATAACAATAGCAATAATGATAATAGTAAATTAATCATTACAGCAGGACATATACATTTTGTTTTTAGTAGTTTTGTATAAAGTACTTGAAAGTGATACTTGAGTAAAAGTACAAGTATCTTACCAGAAAATGACTTTGGTAGAAGTTAAAGTCACCTTTTAAAATATTACTTAAGTAAAAGTCTTAAAGTACCTGACATTTAGTGTACTTGAGTATCAGAAGTAATTGTCTGATATAAAATGTACTTAAGTATTAAAAGTAAAAGTAAAGGTATTTTTTTTAAAAAGTGAGCGGTTAGAATTTTGATTATGAAATTTATTGTGGCTTCCTTACAGTGAAAGCATAATATCCAGGCACAGGAGAAAGAGGCTTGAACTTTTTCAACATTAAACATTAAACTTCTGCCATCATCAATGGTGACTAGCTCTCTCTCTCAACCTCCCTGTGTGTTATATGGACAACCTGCACGTCTTTCAACTGGCATGAAGTTATTAACTGAAACTGAACTGTTCATCTTCAGAAGAAGTTGGTTTTCAAAGTTGCGAGAATTCAGTCTCGCTCTTCTTGGACTGAAGACAAGTCCTGCGATGCTGAAGAGCCTTTCACAGGCCGCTGAGGCAGGTAGAGGAGTGTTCAGCTTCACGGAAAACTTGCAACGCGCTGGGAAGGATTTCAGCAAGTCCATGTGATCTGCTGAACAGGCCAAGTATCCATCCAGTTGTTTGGCACCATCTTGTGCTTGAGACGAATGCAGGGCAGAGAAGAAGTCTTCGTCATAAGACGAACTGGACCGGTTGGCATCTGCTAGCTGAAGGGAGGGTTCTTCGATGTGCTGTCTGATGTAGTCAATTCCTGAAATAGTGACAATGAAAATATAAATTATAGATCTAATGCAACTCTCTAACATGTTACGACCCCAAATTTAAGTTTTAATTTAAGGTTTGTTATTTTAATTTTATGAACTATCCATGCATCCATAATTCAAGATTTATTTATTAGTAACCACGGATAAATTTGTTGTGCGGAGAGATTCAAAATATACACTTATTTTTTCACTATCCCCATGATGTCTTACCTGTTTTGATTGTGGATTCATCCTTTGTCCACGTTGTACGGAATTTTGGAAGTAGAATTGCAGCTGCAATCATCTCAGGGTCTCCTGACATGTGGCAAAAACGGTTCTTGATTCCCACCTGCAAGGCAAGTTTATTTGTATAGCAACCTCTCAGTTGTTTACAGGCTAGGGCTGCTGAGCATCTTTTGAGACTGTTTGGTTCAATCCAATGGCCAGTAACGCCAATGAAGCTCCGCCTTCTGGCAGACCAGCAGTCAGTAGTGGTGGAGATATGGTCGACTCCCCTCATGGCCTCAGTCACCGCCTTCTTCATTCCAATGGAGACATCATCAATCATGGAGCACAGAGTCCGCCGTGATATAATTTTTGCATTAGGCTGCAGTTCCTTCACAAAATCTCGAAATGGTTGTTGTTCAACAACATGGAATGGCTGGAGACCTTGGACCACATACTTCAGGATAGCTTTGTCAATGGACCTCTGAGACACCGTCTTGGTGGTCATCAGTGTGGTCTGCCTAATGGTGGAGGTGGTGGGAAGAGTCTCAGGAGCCCTTTTTCTCTTTCTTGATGTCAGCTCTTCATATTTTTTGAGGTGGCCTACATGCTTTCTCTGAAACAGTGAGAGAGACATTTTATAAGCAAAACAACTTAAGCTACAGGGTTTAAAAGTTACTCAACAATAACAGTCAAATGACCATTATTTGATATTATCTTTACCTAACTGCAAGAATTATAAACATTCATGGAAGCCCACCCCTACCACCCAGTCACTAACACTATTAACTTGGACTTGGATTCATTGCTGTTGTTGGTGTTGTGTAGCCTGTACTGTATTTGTGTTAACTGGTCGTTTGTCTCCTGTTTGTTACTAGCTGACCTAGTAATTCCACCAACTCGTTGTGTGGCAATAAAAGCACTTTGACTCTGATCAATATGTAAGCCTACATTCACAATACAGTATATAACATTAGCCTAACAATAGCTGATAACAACTGAGTTTTGAGGTAATTAATTCAAAGCAAATTTCAAGTTTAACAAAATGCATGGTACTTTTGAAGACGTGAGTAATCCTGAATGCTCCTCTGTAACCTGCCATTAATTAGCCTAATGTGGTCTAAAAAAAATAATCCCTCCACCGGTGTAACGCTAATTTACCTAAGGAAATATTTGGCCGCCACTTAGGCTATACCAGAAACCGTTATCAACCATTTCAGTATTATAGACATGTCTTCAAGAGTTTTGTGTTGAATTAATTCGGAGGGAAAATCATTGGTGTTGTTAAACATCTGCACATTGGCTAATCAGAAAAGTTAACTAGCACATGTTAGCCTGGCCATCACGTTAGCCAGATATCTGAACAGGCTTATGATAACTAATTCATGTTAAATAACGTTGACATTATGGCTTCATTGAATGAAAATTAATTTAACCTACCTCGATGCTTCTTCAGGTTGGACTGGGAGTTTTTGAATGCCAATATTTCCGTGACTCTCGGTTGGCATAACAGGCACTTAATCCGGTAGGAAGAATCTTTCACTCCAACGTACGAAAATATTTCTTGCAAATACGGCCATGGGTGTGTAACGTTATCTTCGTCACCACCACAGAGTTCACCAAGTTCGCCACTGTAGTCGACATGCACGTCATCTGCTACCGGAGTGGTAACGTTAGCAGCAGAGCCTGCACCAGGTGCTTCCATGATGGCATCAGTAATGTGACATGCCCGGACAAGCGGAACTTCTTCTTCTTCGCGCTTGGCGGTTGACATGACAACAAACAGGCATTACGTCACCAACTCAAATTTCTTCTGATTTTAATTTGTAGTAACGAGTAACGAAGATGGTTAGGAGAAATGTATCGGAGTAAAAGTACACATTTTATTTAGGAAATGTAGTGGAGTAAAAGTGAAAGTTGTCAGAAATATAAATAACAAAGTAAAGTACAGATATGTGAAAATTCTACTTAAGTACAGTAACGAAGTATTTGTACTTCGTTACATTACAACACTGGTTTTTAGCATTTTTGCTATCCTGGCTAGCTAGCTTCACTGCAAGTATAACGTTACGTTCAGCTTCAGCACTTACCATCATCCCCGTAGCCAAGCTTCTGCGCAATCGAATCCCATTTCCTCCATAAAAGATGCATCCCAGCTACTTCTATGGGAGAGGGAGAGAGAACAGAGCAGAAATAGCTGTTCCACTAGAGGAAATTGAGGATGAGCTGGTGGAATGTGATGAGGACAATGAGGTTGATGTTAAGCTGGATGAGAGCAGGGGAAGCTCGGAGTCAGAGACAGACACAGACACAGAGCCAGAGGAAGCAGGTAGAGGTACTAGACAGGTCATCATCAGGAGTGTGTGCATGTTTGTGTGAATGTGTGTAGGAGTATGTCTGTGAGAGTAAGTTAGTTTCTGTGCCAAAAAGTAACTAAATGTTTCATCATGCTTTCCATTTGTTATTTAAAATACAAATATTTGTTGTTAACAGGTGAAGCAGGGAGGGATGACATACCAGAGTTCAATAAGGCGAAAAACCTAAAGTGGCAGACAAAGAAAACCATTCCACCTGTGCCACAATGGAGAGGCTCCCTCCCAGAGCCTTCTGGAGTATCAGAACCAGTGGATTATTTCCACCACCTTTTCCACAGAGAAATAATAGAAGAAGTTGTCAGGCAAACTAATCTAATCAGCGTGATGTCACCAGACCCCTCAATGTTACTGTGGCAGAAATGGAGCAGTTCATTGGAGTGTCCTTCTACATGTCTATCCATGTCTTGCCAAAAACCAGGTTGTACTGGAACCCACAAACAAGGGTGGAGATGGTTGCAAGCACCATGAGTTTAAATAGATGGGAAAACATCAAGAGAAATATCCACTTTTCAACAACAACCAGGTACCAGGGGGCGATAAGCTGTTCAAAGTGAGACCTCTCCTCAACTTCCTCAATGACAGCATCAGGGGCATGGATGAAATGCTGTGTGATGATGAGCAGATGGTGCCATTCAAGGGGAAGAGCCAACTGAAGCAGTATATACCGATGAAGCCAAAGCACTGGGGCTACAAGATCTTCGTCCTAGCAGACCAACATGGCATTGTGTACAACTTTGATGTGTACACAGGATCAATTCAACCCTGTCCTGGATTCCCTGACATCGGTGCTAGCGGAAACATTGTGCTGAAGTTGGCCTCAGTTATCCCCACCAACATCTCACACAAACTGTTTTTCGACAACTGGTTCTGCAGTGTGGACCTGCAAGTACTCCTGGAGAAGGAAAAGATCCACAGTGTCGGAACTGTGAGACAGGGCCGTCTTGCAGGCTGCACATTTATGGATGACCGGGCCATGAAAGCAAAAGGACGGGGAACACATGAAGAGAAGAAGACCAATCACAATCGTGTGAACCTCTTTGCTGTCAAATGGTTTGACAACCGTCCTGTTACCCTCCTGAGCACATTTGTAGCAGCAAACCCCACCACACAAGTCCTAAGATGGGACAAAAAAAAGAAAGAGGTGGTCCGTGTCTCACGCCCCAATGTAGTAGCAGTCTACAATAAGAGCATGGGGGGAGTGGATCTTTTGGATTCTTTGATCGCCCTCTATCGCACCAAGATCAGGTCCAAGAAATGGTACCACTGCATCGTAAAAATTTTATGCATCTGCTGTACTTTCTGCAACTGCTTAAAAGTATTCAATCAAACAGGGCCAAGATGATCAGGGGAAACAAGTGGGACATCCAGGAGACCTGCCAAGAGTTCCCGCATCTACTCACTCCAGGCATGGTAAGTTAGGAAGGAGTTGAGGATTCATTGTTAATAACAATCTTTTATCTGCATATTAGCTGCCACATTTCATTTGTTTTCCTCAATTTGTTTTAGATTGCACAAGACTTTGAAGTCTTACATGGAGAGGCTGCACCAAAACTCTTCGAAACCTGGCTGCCGTTTTATGCTGAAAAGATTCTGTACCTGGCAAGACGGGAAGGGAAACTGACCTCTTTGCTTGATGGATTAACACCCGGTACTACAATATTATATTGTACAGCAGACTATGCAAATGTCAATTTCAGCAGGTGTTTTATTTTGCTACTAAATGACCAAATCCCAGATATGCTATTCTACGTATTGATACCTATAAAATTGTCTTCCTACAGATTGTTTGGGGGAACTGGTCCTGAGCCAGCTACCAACACTCCTTCCATCAACCGTGTACAAAGTTGGCCGAAAGGTATTCAGGCACACCATCGAGGAGTCCAAATTGGTGTTTATCGACCTTAAGCCCCACCCCCATCCCCAATATTTGAACTTGGGACCCTCCACCCTGACAAGCACATGGAATTTGTAGGAGTTGAGGCATTAAATGTAGTTTAATTTGGCCATGTTTGACGATTTTAATACTGTAGTTAGTTGGTTACTTTTGACGTAGTAATGGTCTGTTTTTCATTTTCGCTTTTAAAAGTCCTAAACAAAAGATATTGTACATTTATTCATGCAGTAGTTTTGCACTGCTGTCAATTGTTGAAGATTGTTTTGCACGTTAATCCTCTGATCTGCCAAAAATAGAATAAATATTTTTCTAAGATTCTAACATTGTTTAAAAGTGTTTATTGCATAATATATTCGCATAAGTAAATATAGGATGTATTTTAGAGGGTTTGTAAAGTAAATGTTTACGAGACATGGGTATTCTGTTATAGTAAAACACAACTTCACGATAATCACCATTTTTGAGGTAGAATTATCCCATTGCAGTTTATATGAAACAGCATTTGGGTGGAATATTATATAAAGTATAATTTGCATAATATTTAACCAATTTATATGGTAGAAATTACCCAGTGTTGTTATTAATTTGACCCATTATTTGAATATAACAATTAACCAATTCATATGGTAGAATTAACCCAGGGTTGAAATTAGCATTTGAATTAAATGTGTAACCCATCTTGTTGGGTTAAAATGCACAACCCATTTTCTTGGGTCAAATTAACTACTGCTGGGTTGGTCCAATAGTTACCCGGGCATTGGGTTAAAAAAAAAAACAAGTTGGGTTGATTTTAACCCAGGATTTTTTAGGGTGTAATGTCCAAACAGCCCAGGGTAGCAGTGCATGTGTGAACACTGCTGTATGGATCAGATCCACAGTGTAAACGTTGGTCTGCGTGTAAGCAGTGACGTCACATGTTAATATGTCTCATACGCAGAGCCGGCCCTTGGCATAGGCTGTAGAGGCGAATGCTACGGGCGCTGTCATCCACGGGGGGCGCCACAAATGGGGGGGAAAGAAAAAAAAAATAATAATTACTATTTTTTACCAGTGCTATTACTACTATTATTTTGAAATATTATACAAGCCCACAGCAACATAACTTCATAGCAAAGCCTATTAAATAATGGAGAGGCCTTTTTTCTGGGTTCTTGGCAGGGGGTTGAGAGGCAGGTTGCCTGAATCTGACCGGACCGTGACCCGAAGACCAATAGAGAGATTTATTGATTCTGTAGCAGAACCACAATGTCCAAAAGATTGAAACCATCCGGCGCCCAGGGAAGGAAAAGAAGAAAGAACAGGAAGAAAAACGTGAAAAAGAAAGAGGTACAGTAACGTCAATGTGATGAAGTGAATGAAATTAATAGTTTAGTGCATCGTAGTTACCGTTGTTGGAGCAGAGTGTTAACTTGCTAGCTTACTTTGGACGATAGCATTGTTTAATAATCAGTAAATAGCTAGAGTCGACGTACTGTAAGTTAATGTTACTCCACCTTAAATTCATCAGGGACATTTGGAAAGTTAACGTCAGGGCTGTTCAGGTGTTATTTTAACTTGTTGGCTGTGTTTTCCTGCTTGTATGTCAGTTAAAATGCTATTAGTTTTCCATCCACTTTATAAGTGCACTTTATATATATATATATAAACATTTATTTCACTGCGCTTTATTGCTTTTTGCACTCTGGTTAGACTGAATTGCATTGCAATGACAATAAAGTTGAATGATTCTCATCATATTTTCATTATTAGTCTATATTAATCTTATGTATAGCACACACCAAGCATCTGTTTTTTATTAAAATGTAACATCCAGTGGTCACATATACTTCTCTTCTCTCTTCAGATACACTTTTAAAATATTTCACCACCACCCCCAGTGACACAGCATCAGGTGCTCCTGTCCTCTACCTCAGCACAGCAGAGTGACAATATTCTTTAATATGTTTGTGCAATGCCTTCTTTATATTGTATTTTTCATTTATCACTTGTTTCTTTTTTCAGTTATTATTTGGTGTGATATTTTTGACTTAAAAGAAATAAAATCCTGAATACATACACGCAGTTTCTGTGTGAGTGTATGAAAATTGATTGTGAAATTGACTGCGATGCAAGGGGCCGCCAGCTAAAATCTTGCCTAGGGCACCAATTTGGTCAGGGCCGGCACTGGTGTTGGGTGAATACATAAGACAGCAACATAAGGAGCTAATGTTAGCTACGTTGACTAGATAATGCAGAGTAATAATACATTTCCCCAACAAAACAAACCAGCTCATTACCTGTCCAACAGAAACACAGCTACCATGGCGTCTGTCCTTACTGTAGGTCTTCGACTGCTTCAGTTGTGGCCATCGCTGAAAAGCCACTCTGTTGTTGACTGTCGTTTTACTTCTTGCACTATCTAACTTTTTTTTTGGTAACCTTCTCGAGTTCAGTCTTTCTGTTCTCTCTTTGTTCATATAGGTACCGCTGGTGATGAGAAGTGTGGCTGTAGTTTCTCTGCCATTTTTGTCGTAAACAGTCCGTCACAGCTCCAGCAGTGTGTTTAATAGACCCCGGTCACGTGCAATGAGTGATGTGCGGAGTCAGCACAGGGTGGGCAGGGTGGTCAGTTAAGGGCAGATTGATTGACAGGTAGTCTGTCCATACAAAATTGACGGGCTGGTAAAATTGATTGGATTAAGTTTTTACAGCCCTGTAGCTGCCAGAGACCATGGATTGTTTTCGGGTTTTTTTTCAAATCATTTAATATTTTGAATGCTGTCAGGATGTTAAGAAATGTTATACAAATATGATAGAAAATGCTTTTGAACAGAATTACCTACCCAAGCTTTAAAGACAAGCCAGGCAAAGTGTTGGCTAGGCAATTGTGGGGTGCACTGGTGAGTGGGTCTATTTTCAAAATCAAAATTTTCAAAAAAAGTCTTCATCAGGGGAAATGCCCTCAGGCAACGAACCCATTTTAAGCCTGTCACATCTCCACAATGCATCCCTTTGAATGATGCAATACTTTAAAAGAGTGGGAAGACAAGCCGGGCCGGACAAGATCAACAAGAACTCCAATAGATACCTACCGGTATTTACATCCTGCTGTGAGTTTCAAAGTTTCAAATCACTAGTGCAGGCAGATCCCTCTTGTGTTTGTGTGTCGCTCGGTCGCTCACAGCTGGATGTAAATAGCGGTGTATATCTGTAAACAACTGCTCCCCAGTAACGACTCTCTCTCTCCCTTTCCCTTACTTCCGGGGCCTGCCGGTGAGCTGCGGAGCACAAGAGCCTAACAAGTGCGAGGAACCAGAGCAATTAGATCCACCCGAGCCTCTTCAAATACTGCTTGGACCAGGAGTTGGTTTTTCGGCGAGCGACCGAGGCAGAGTGGCAGACGGCACTAGTGTGGTATCGTAAAAAAAAAAGAGAATCATGAGTTTGGATATTGTGCACTATTGTGCGGGAATTGTGTGATATAGATAACTCATCAGAGAGTCTTCTCCTGTGATTTTCTAGCGTGTCTGAGCCCAGTCTCCGGCCTGGTCGCTCCCGGACTTTTAAATGCGGGCACGCATATATGATGATGGTGTCATTTTAGATTATATGATGATGGTGTCATTTTAGATCTTAGATTTTATCTTGCTTCTAAGTACTTGAATTTGCTTTTGTTTTCTCTTAGTGACTTATTTTTCCTTTGGATTGAGTTAAGGTTAACCAGTGGCTGTTGAGTTTTTGTTGTGTTGTTTTGATTGAACTAGGTTTATTTTCCTGCATGTTTTTCCGAGTTTGTTACTATTTAAGTTATAGTTCAGTCTTTTTGTTGGATTTCTTAGCATTTAAAATTACCCAACAACTACTGTATACCTGACTTTCCTATAGTATAAAATAAATGTTACTATTGTAAAACAGGAGGTGTCGTTTCACTCTTTCTCACTGAAGTGCTTCACCCAAGCTATATAAAGTATTTTGTAACATATCTATCGTGAGTTCTCATTGATCTTGTCCGGCGCGGCCTCCGTAGTGCAAATGGCTGTGAGGGAGACCTCCAGGCAAATATAGTATAGTGACTGTTTAGGCTAGAAAAATTTACTAAATGACGTCGTTTCAAATAAACTCTGGATGTCGCCACTTCAGGACACTTGGATTGCAGCGGACGAGCAGTATGGAGGAATATTACAAATTTTTTGTGTAGTTTTATGGACCTTTTTGTCTCGGACACCATTGACGCCCGTTATATGGATTTTTGCTGCAGGAGGGTACCCCCGCGGGTCTCCAGCTGCACTTTGAGGAATATGAAACTACACCGGACTTCTCATCAGCATGAGGGTGAGTCGATAATGACTGAATTTCATTCTAGAGTGAACTATTCTTTTAAGCTGGGGACAAGACAGGGCTGCTGTGCCAGTCCTCTGTTGTTAAATTTAGCACTTTGGCCATCAGCGTACTTGTTGAGTTGAGCTGCAGGCCACGCCCATCTCTGCCTGAGTGCATCAGGTTTGGGTGTGTCTCTAAGCTGAAGGCAGCTGATTAAGGGCACCAGGTGAAGACGATCTGGAAATCAGGGGGTTTGGAGGCACTCACTCACTCACTCACAGGACAATGAGGTGTGAGCAGTGTGTGAGAGAAGTGGTTGGAGAGTCTGGACTTGGGAAAAGGAGACTGCAGGACTAAAGCTTAGTTCAAAGAAGGAAGAAAGAACCGGTGGCTTTCAGTTATGTGTCTGTGCTGCTTGCATTAGGGTTGTGGGCTGTGAACTAATCATGTGATGAAATTCAGGTTAAAATGTAAAGTATTGAATAAGTTATGTGATTAAAATGCAAGTTAAAATGTTATATATTTAATAGCATGTGGGTTGAAAGCACAGTCAATAAGGTGGTGTATTTTCAAGCTAAAAGTAATTTGATAAAGAATGATGTGTGTATTTACGGGAGTTAAAAGCTGACAAAGTTTGTAAGGATAAAATCATCATTAGATAGCGCTTTAAAATGTAATTAAATCATTTTGGGGGTTCAAGTATGGGTAGTTTCTAAAAGTTGTTTGCCAACAGCCATAAAACAACAGAAGAAGAAGAAGCAGAGTTAGCAAGAAAGAACAATGGCAGAGAAAATGCAGCTAAAGTAGCACTTCCAGAAGTGATGCAGAGGTTGCTGTCTTTCTGTTGGACAGGTAATTATTTGTTTTGCTTCGGGGGGATTTGTTATTTTCATGAAATGTGTAACGTTAGCCAACTTAGCTACTTTTGTAGCTTGTATTAGCCCAATGCTGACGGCTCTCCTCTGCCCTGCTGACGGACTGTCTGATGCGCATTCAAGTTTGTGGGGGCGGGGCTTTGGACGGAGCACTGACGGGAGGGGGAGAAGGGGGTGGAGCTTAGACGAGGTGCCACTTTCAAATCTTGCTAGCTCTCCAACATTACCAACTATACCTTTTTAACATGGCAATTTCATGACCATAAAAAGATACAGTCAGGAATTGTGACAGCTGCCAAAGAGTTCTTACACATATTCCTATCTTCCCTTTATGTACAAATTTACTGTATGCTAATGGAAAAAAATTATGATGCTGTAGATTTTGTGCAAAATAATGTCTGACAATTTAGCAAAAAGATTCCTTCACCAGGTGGTTGTTTTGAGTAACTGACCCTGAGAGTTGAACATTTATAACGGATAAGCAAGTGATATCTGCCATAGTGCTCTCTTGGTTTACAAATTGTTTACATTCTTCAAGAACAACAGAACACTCATTTATGAACATTATTAGATGTTTACACTATGACTGTGCCTACTTGAGGCATGTATTAATCCAGAAAGTCTTTGCCATAGATTTCCTTTACAATGCGATGAGGCCTTAACCTAAGTAACATTAACTAATGCCAGCCAAAATGTTACTTAACATAACATTTAAATTGCTTTTTGTGATGATTCTTACACATATTACTATCTTACCTTTATGCCTTTACGTGTCAACAAACAAGATTATTTAGTATCTAAACTGTGTAAGAACAAATGTACTTTATGCTCATGAAAAAAACGATGATAAAGACTCTGGGTTTTATGTGTGAGGATTTAGCAAAGAGATTCCTAGACAAGATGGTTGTTTTGAGTGACCTGAGATGTCCTTTGCAACGTGATTAGGCCTTTACCTAAAGTGACATTAACAAATACCAGCCAAAATGTTACTTTGGTAGTAATAACTTGACATAACAATTGCTCAGCTCAAAAACAAACAAAAAAATAAAAACATTGTTTTCACAGACCTTGATAAACAAGATTCTTTACTTAAAAGTGCCAATAAAAATGATTTAAACAAACAACTTTGCCCTCCTGGATGTCCACTAGCTTGATGCTATTACGCCCCATGGTGTTATCCTTAACAAATGATCTAGGTAACAACCAGGAATGTATTGTTTGTAGAACAATCTGTTGAACAATTTCAATCTTGTGCAAAATTTCACATGAGGACACTTGGTCACTGACATTATACATGGAAATAACAAGAATTTACATTGAAATTGTGTGTGAATTAGTGATGGGCATTTTCGAGTAATTTTCTAACCGAGTACCCGAACCTGGTCCTAATCAAGTAACCGAATAATAAAATATATGACTCATAAATGCGCTCTGTCCATCAGAGAGCGCATTGCTGACACACAGCGTCGTCAGACAAAATATCAGGTGGTTAATAAGAGTAGATTGGAGTTTAAGATGCACTTATGAGTTTATGACTGGGAAAAAAAAAAGTTTCCCCTCTGGACGGAGCGCATTTATACCCCGGGATTTTTTTTTTTTTTTCAGTAATTAGCGGTGCTTATGCTTTCGTGTTTCTTGAACCGGTTACATGCTGCTATTCCGACATGCCGCTATTTAGACAGTGACCTGTAATTGTCGGGATAGCGGCATTAAAGTTACTTTTCAAGCGTCCCACTATTTCGACATTGTTTTTTGCCATTGTCGGAGACTTGTCGGAATAGCAGCATGTCTAAAGAGAGACATGTCGGAATAGCGGGATGTCGGAATAGCAGGCGGACCCCGAAATATGGTTAGCATACATGTTAATTTACGCATTATTTATTAGGATTTACGGGAGATTTCCTGATAGTAGTGATCACACACGGCAACAGAGCAACCATCTTGATGTAAATAAACGATCTTTGGCAGATCATGTTTTCCCATTGGATTTTAGCCCGTGATGTGACGGCACACGGGTCCCTATTGGACAGGCTTGACTGCTCGGCTTCTGGGTAAGCTAACGTTACAAACACACCGGTGGGGTCGGTGTAAAGGCTGAAATAGACGAGAAACAGAGCGACTATACAGCCAGCATCGCCGACAATGAAATAATCCTAGGTTAACCGGTTAATAATTCGTAACTGATTAGCAGATTGTCTACTCGGGTACCCGAGTATCTGAGTAACCGTGCACATCCCTAGTGTGAATAGCATAAACACACACATACTCCCTGCACTAGATTAGATGGCATCATTTGTGGTGAAACAGGCAGTGTATCATCCAAATTATGTTGCTCATTCTCAAAAAAGGGCCCTTTCAAAACAATGTTGCTACTCAAAATTGTCATCACTTGTACTGCTTCCAAGAGACAGCCCTTCAGCGTTGACTGTTTCAAATGTAGCAGATGATGTTGTAGCAACACTGACAGAAGAAGTGGAAGTGGAAGTGTGTTGTCTCTCCAAAGTTGGAGCCAAAGCTGCGCTGTGACTGTGTGGACTGTTAATTATTTTCTTCTTTGTGGTCAAATAAAACCTAAGAAGAGCGAGTTTTGTGTCAGTGTACAATTTTCCGACTGTGATTACCTTGTCAACTGTCACCTCTTCATAATTTCTGAGATCTAACTCAAAATCTGTTACGGGCCCAAGACTATTTCTCCCATCTGGAAAGAACAGGCCAGCCTGTATCAAATCCCTTTTGTGAGCATCCTTTGAAATGTTGACTTTTCTTGTTCCCCCTCCTTGTTTGGCTCTCACTTGCTTGAAAGCCTTTTTTTAATCATCATAATGCATCCATCCTATTTCTATTTTTCTCACCGTCTTCAGAGCATTTTATTCTGAGTCGGTTGGAAATGCTCCCCTTGGTTTTTTGCTGCTGCCTCCTTCATCACAAGGTTTTATTTTGGACAATTCTGTTTTAAAAGTTTTGATTTGCGAGTGTTGTGGCTGTTTTCCTTCCGCCTACAAAATCCTAACACTGCTAGGCGATCACCATATGATGGCAAATAAATCTTTAACTGTTCATCTGTCATCAGCTGTATGGTGCTGGCATCAATCTAAAAATGGAAAATTTACTTGTTTTTTTTTAAAAAGCAATCCTGATTTGATAAGTCTGGTGAAATAACAATGCAAGAAAGTTCATGTTTTGAAGAAAAAATCAGAAGCAATAAAAAGTAACATGAAAAGTACAGTTCTTTGACTGAAATATTCTGCTTTTGCAGTTAGGTACCTTCTCATGCTCCAGTCTCTTTTGTTTACTCAGGAACATTTCTCTCTCTCAAGAAGTCACATAGGTCATCCATCCTGTGAGCATGGATTACAAGGAAAGTTATTGTAGGCTATCGTCATACATCCATATACACAACATGCTACAGATGAGCTACAATTTTGCAAGAGAAGTAGCCATTATAACTTTACATTTGGACTGTAAAACTAATACTCCAGTCAGTCCCAATATGAAATGCTTTAGGTTTTCCAGTGTAGTATGAACTACTGAAGTATACAGTATGTAGTATAGTTTGGTCAGGATCACTATTATTTCTCAATTTAAAAAATCTTGTTGTTTATTTGTTGTGGTCCCATTAATATTTGTTTGTGTACTGAAGTAGCATATCACATGGTAAAGATACCTTTCAGACAAATAATTGAGGAAAGCTGTAGTTTAATACAACAATTTATTTTTATCCAGAGCCACCAGTCACATTTGCTGACATGTCTGACTTCTTGAGGCACACTAGGGTTACGTTTGTTCATTATAAAACTCGAGCAGTTATGAAGAAGTCAGATCAGAACTGCGACCTGTTGAGCAGTGGAGTAGGCTATGGCTTATGGATGTGCTAAACAGGACCTTTGCAAGCTTGAATGAGGCTTTCACAGAGGGACTGGTATAACGCTAGCTTATCAATGAACATTTTATTTTTTAGCTCGCTCGCCATTTAATGCTAGCAAGTTCACATTTAGGCTGACCTGTGTTTTGAGCTGTCATCATTAATCCATTAATTAACGGTAATGAGGGTTAGCTGTGCAGTTTGTTGTTGGCAGCTGTCCACAGTCCGACTCCTATAATAATAATAATAATAATAATAATAATAATAATACTGGTCCCATTTGTTGTGGAAATTTATCTTACTAGTGAGATATCTGAAATAAACTTGTAAGAAATACCAGTTGTCTTTTGAGGATTTTATTCTTTATAAAGAACGTTCAACAATCATAGTGTGGCATGCAGTCTGCAGAAAGAAGAACAAGATGAGACAGTTGAGAAACCTTTTTGATAGGGGGAAAGGAGTGCCCTGTGTCCTTCTCATGCCTGTACCAGTTTCCGTTCCCATAACAAGAAGCACATAATAATAACAGTCTTTCATTGTGCAGACAGTACAAACATTCAAGGATGTGGGAAGAACATATGAAGACAATGTAAAACATAATAATGATATAAGAGTTAAATCATTTCTCTTACAAGAGTCTAGTAATATACATTTCCATTACACATTTAAACATATTATGCTGGAACACAGCTGTAAAAACTTGTAAACAGTAGTAAGTGAATGCAGCGTGTAGTTCGTTTTCAGCAAAAGCTTTATGAGTCAGAACGGCACCTGTACTTTGAAACTCCGGTCGCGAGAGGAGGAACCACGGCTTAATAAGAAGAATAAATAAAAAGTGCAGCGCCAGAGTACAGTACGCAGTACGGCTGTTCACTGTGTTTCTTTCATTCATTGCCGCAAAACAACACCAGGCAGACACACGTCAGACTGCTAAATGCTAAAATAGCATCGGTCTGATATAAATATATAAACGGCTGCTTCACCAAATCAATTCCTTTATATGTATTTGTATGTCTATCGTAATTAAAGTAGGCACAATACCTTTAGTTTACATCTACGTTTAGCTTGGTGGGTAGAGCACAGTCTACAAGTAGCTTGCTCTACATCGGTGCTCCAGGACTATGCTTGCCTACCTCTTTTGGTTAGCAATGACAGCTACAAACATAACACACAACACACCATTTTATCTGCAGGTCTCAATAACTGTCTACAGGAACAGGAACCCACCACCCCCTGGAAACAGTTATAGCAATTATTAAAAATCAGTCATATCACCTTCCCCAATGCAACCATTTATATCCCGATAATAAATGTACAGGTTGGACAACAGGAAAAAGGAACTCCTCACCAAACTTAATCATCTGATTTCGACCAAGTGCACCTTTCTCCCTGATATAAACCCACTTCTCTTTCAGATCTGTCCCGAGACCCAGGTCACAGGACACCGGACACAGCAAAACAACCCTTCATTCAAACATCACTAACCTTTTCTCCACACTGTTTAAAGCAACACTAGGTAGTTTGGACTCATTACTACCCCTGGCTGGTTGAGAAGCGCAATTATCTGTTACTAGAGTCGTAAATACTGTCGCTGTATGAGCATCCCTGGGTAAAATGAATACACGTGAATTTGTTGACGGAGCCGGCGAATCACAAAATCGTCTGAAAAAACCTCGATCGAGTGCCAACAACAAGCTAGATTCAGAGATAGCAGTTGGTAGTTTGTTAGCATATAGGCTGCACAGCACATTAGCATGCTATAATTATTCTCATACCGAGTTGGTTATAGTGATTGCACCGATTAGTTTACTTTCAAAACACAACGCTTGGGTGTGAATGTGTTTAGTAACGTCTGAAAATATAACTACGTTTTCGGGAGTTACCGAATACAATCGCAAGTTGACGTGTTCGGCGTAATAACTACAACCAACTCGGTATGACAACAGTAAGTAGCATGCTAACGTTACCTCCCGATTACACTGTTCAACAATTACGTTGATTATCTGCATGAACTAAGGAATCCGAAACTTTTCAAGACAAGACGTTCATAGTGTTTTAGTAAGTTAGTCATCGTCTACAGTCACTACATGAAAACGTGCAAGCTGACGTTGTGTTTGGTGTAATAACTACAACCAACTCGGTACGACGACAGTAGCTAAGTAGCATGCTAACGTTACCGATAACAACAATAGCCTGACGTTACCTCCCGACCACACTGTTCAACAATTATGTTGATTATCAGCATGAACTAAGGAATCTGCAACTTTTCAAGACAAGACGATCATAGTGTTTTAGTAAGTTAGTCATCGTTTACAGTCACTACATGAAAACGTGCACGCTATTGAATCGGACAGCATTAGCTTATCTCCCGGCTTTATTACGGTTATAAACTGTGGACAAATAGAGCCCCAATGAACACCACATAAAAAACAAATCAACTCAAAGTAAAAGTCAGTAAGATAATAAATATGTATATATGTAATATATGACTTACAAATCCAGTAGCATCAAGGCTGGGTCGCCATCAGTTCTTTCAGCTCGCACCACCGAGTGTAAGCTGGTCCAATATTTATCCCTGTCTGGCTCATGTTATATCACTTTCTCTTTTTCTTTTCTTCGCCTCCTCAGACAATACCTTCTTGGCTTTTTTAGCTGGCTTGGCCATGGCGTTGGTTTACAAAAAATCCAAGTAGCTGCTGGCTAAATCCACCGACGAATAAGCGCGTCGTAAAGCAGGTCGCACTAGACTTCTTTACGTCAGGTATGTAGCTACCCGCTCTGAGAAGTTACACAGTGCGGTTTCTGCCGGCGCGACCCCCCTCAGGCTGCAGAGGCGTCACCGTTCATCCTATTAACCGTTATTCTACCACTTAACTGAGTTTAGAAACATTATTTTAAGGTCGAAAAACTACCTAGTGTTGCTTTAACAGCCGCATACTGGAAAAAAGGTCTCGCCTTCATCCCCACACCCAAACCTCCAACCCGACCTCCACGTCTTTCACAGGACGCTGAAATTTCTGGATCATTTTTATGGAGCACAGGGGCGGGAGCCTGTGCTTTTTACCGGACCATCTTACTGTGAACCACATACACACAACATCTCACCCGAAATAAGATTATTAATAGAACAGAACACACAAGCACTAATATCACACATGAACAACAAAACATTATTAAGTCACTAAGTAATAACACACACTTAAGCCCTATTCGCACGGGACTAGTATTACCTGGGGACCTCTAGTAATTTGTAATAATTGCGGAGGTCGTCTGTGATCTTAATCCCGTGCGAATCGGCCAGGTCCGTAATTTGTAAAGTAAAAATTCCACCACAAATTACCTACCATATTTCGCCAAACACAGACGTCATGTGATAATATTAGTCCCGTGCGAATCGGCATCTCTGTGATTTGGGGTTGTTTTTTATTTTTTTTCCCGGTCGAGAATTATGGAGGCTGCGTTGGCAATTATAAATGAAAGTTGTGACAGCATTTTGGGTGCAAATTCAGGAGGCTCATCTAGGTACACAGCATGGAGACCCATTCGCAGAAAGAGCAAGCTCAAATCCATCAGAAGAGCGAAATCACGAAAGATGATTAGATGGATTACATGCATGGCAGCATGCGGTAAGGAACATTTTTCTATCTTTCAACAGGCTCACCAGTTGTTATTATTATTATACAAATATCCATATCTAACCACTGTGCGGCTCCAACGAGGGCTCCGGTGCGATTGTTACGCATAGGTTACGCAGAGCCTTGACATCATATCCGGGGGATAATGTCAGTAAATTCGAGTTAAAACACAGACTTCGCTTATCCAGTGCAAATGCGCCGCACGAAACACAGACGTGGTGGGGTAATTTCTAAATCACATGGGGTCCCCAGGTAATACTAGTCCTGTGCGAATAGGGCTTCAGAAGTAAATAGACAGTTAAACACCATTTATTACAAACCACCAGTGGCGAATCTTCAAGGCCTTCAAGGTATTCAGAGAAGGCACTAGAATCCTCAGAAGAAAAAGAAACGTATCTTATTAACTCTATAAATAAAATAAAATTATGCCGACTTGTTTCTGTAGTTTTCTGTCCACACACTGTGCATTTGAGTGGTTTTGTGTTGGAAAAAAAATCAACCAATCAGATATTTTTCTACGGTGTCTCTGGGGAGAATATCCTCCATCCAGGGTATTCTATTTCCTTTATAGAATACCCTGACCATTAAACGTAATGAGAGTGTACATTTGGATTGACAATCTGATCAACCAATCGTATTTGGATTTGTAGCCAATGGGCGTATTCTTTAAGATTTTCTAAGGCTCCAGGGTATTCTAGAAGGCCCGCTTGCTCAGTCACGCAAGACCTAGCGTAACTAGTGAGTTGTGATTGATAGCCGACATTGAAAATGGCAACAGGTGAAGATGATATTGATACAGCAGGTGGAGATGATATTGATACAGCAGGTGGAGATGATATTGTTGCGGATTTATTGTCAGTGCCCTTTTCAAGACTGTTTAATGAAAAGATGGACATTGTTAAAAAGTGCCGCACAACGGCCGAACACCTCAAGCTCAATCAACCTGCAAAAGCAGGCTATGTGGATTTCGTCTTTAAGTGAACGTCATTGGTGAGCGGTACTGATTTTTTATTGCTGGTTTTGCTACAGTGTTGCATCTCATTGAACAGGTTGCATTTTGTTTCCACACACTTGGAATGATTGTTCATAAAGTGACTGTCTACCTGAAGTGCGATAGTGTGTGCGTGTGTGTGGCTGTGTGCATGCCACGTATTTTTCGTTACTTTTTTTGGGGGGGTGGGGTGTACAGAAGGCCAAGTTCTGATAGGCACGGTTCACCAAACCACTCACACACTCATTACAATTAGAAACCCAGGCATTAATTAGGAACACAACAGAAATAATATATAACAAAAATTCATAAATGCAAAACAAAAGAAATATCTGGACGGTCGGGATGAGCCCAGGCCCGCCTCTTCTATCATCTCCCAAAAATCCACAAGCCTCCTGAGACGTGGACGGTCCCTTCTGTTGTTCCGGTCGGCCACCCCATCGTCAGCGACTGTGGCTCTGAATCATATGCAATAACAGAATACAAAGACCATTTTATTAATCCACTTTCAAAACTCTATCCCAGCTACATCAAGGATACATACGAATTTGTTAATACAGTAAAACACCTTCAGGTACCCAGCCACACACTCCTTTTTACAATAGACATAGAATCTATTTATGCAAATATATAAACACCACTCGGCCTTGCTGCCATTCAAAACATTTTTAATAACCACCCAGATGCCTCCAGACCAGACACAGAAATATTACAGTTGCTTCAGATCACACTTACCCGTAATGACTTCACCTTTAACAATAATCACTATCTCCAGCTGTGCGGCTGTGACATGGGCTGAAAAATACTCTCCATCTTACGCTGACATCTACTTAGCCAACTAGGAGCAAACAGCCTTTCTCAAACTCAAAAAAAACACTTCTCCATCACTGTTACGTCAATGACATCTTTGGTCTCTGGGATGGATCTGAAGGTGAATTCCTAACATTTCTCCATACCCTCATTACTCATCACCCCAAAATAAAAATAAAACATAACTTACAAACACACACAGTTGAATTTCTGGACACACGGGTCTTCTTCTGTAACTCCAGCAACCCCAGCAAGACACTGGCAACGAAAGTATTCTTTAAAGATACTGACCGCCACGCACTCTTGCACAATGGCTATGACGTGTTGCGGGGGTGCCGCATGATCTTCGCTTACCGCCGTACTAAAAATTTAAAGGATATTTTAATCCATACAGCTTTTAACAATAAAATTAATAAACCTAAGGAGGCGCTTCGAGAATCTGACATTGGTTTTATCCGTCTCGTCCACGGGAGTAAGTTTGTAGCAGGCCTTAACACCACAAACGAAAAATACAGTTTATGCTGTGAGATGTAGGGCCTGCCACATCTTATATATCGGGGAGATGGGTAACAAACTCAACCTGCATATCAAACAACACATCTATAAAATGAATAGTGGTAACGGCACGAGTGTTTAATATGCACATTTAAGCTCCATGGCACGCACAACCTCCAAAAGCTTGGGCCTGGAGAGCGACAGGACATGGACGACGGCACAGCGACGAGTGGTGGAGAGAAAATGGATCCACAGACTCAAAATTATAGACCCGACCAGCTTAAATGAAAAGTATTAAATAAACATCTCCACTTTTTAAACCTGTGTTTTTACTAACATTCTATGCCGCTCATGGTCCCTCCCTCACAGGTTTTTATCCTTCTGCAGTATGGCGAAACCCGTTTTATCGATGTAAGCGTTTGTTTTATCGATTCTAACATACACCTGGGTTTCATTATAGATGAAACAGATACAGATTTTTAGCAATTTGAAATAAATATTTCTTGTTTTTACTAATCCTTTGTTTTTTACTAATCCTCTGTTTTTATTATCTTTTTATATTTACATGCATATTTATTTATTTAATTATATATTTATTTACTTATTTATTTTTTATCAACGGTTCCACGGATGAGATTTAAAGTGGAACAGTTGAAATGATATTCTGCTGCATGCCTTACGGATTTTATTAACTATTTGTCGAACACATGCAGAGGAGGTTATAATTTTTTAAGGTTATTAAATGGAAAACGCCATCTGTAGTTTTAACAATCCTTTTATCCTGATCCTGATATCCTTGATTGGGTAGGGGCATGCCTTCTACTGTTTTTTTACATGCACTTGTATTTCGTTATTTCGTTATGTTGATATTTGATGTGTATGTATACGTGTGTGTGTGGTTGACCACAAAGATTAGGTTTTAATTTAAAATATTATTTAGGGATTGAATGGGGTGTGGATGTCAGATATGCATCTGTATGCGTGCACACACACGATCTCCTTTTTACTAACCTTTTTAAGCACCTACCTGATGGCACTTGTTTTTACAGTTTTTGGCATTGTTACGACCCATCCAGGGGTGACTGGGACGCAACATGAAGAAGCCCCATTCTCCCCAAAACCCAAGCAGCCACCAGGATGCAAACTTAAAGTAGTTGAATAAAGAATTTATTATTTCAACATAACTGCGATTTAACGAATAATCTCAGGATGGACTCAGGCCAACATAACAAACAAAAAGAAATCTACCTCCGGAAATCAGCTGACCTGCCGGGAAACAAAACAGAACTCAAAGACAAAGGCTAACCTCCCTGACTGGCCAAACACAGGAGAAAACAAATCAACATAAATGGCAGTCCACCCCTACAACGCAAAAGTACAAGGATCCCCTGGTGTGACCATCTCGGTCTTTTATAGCCTCGGCCGGATCCGGCAACCAATCAGCGCTCAGAGGAGGAGGAGTCCGGTCAGCAGGCGCTGCATTCAGAGAGGACACAAGAGCACACACACACACACGCACCTGTACACGTTACAACATTACGACAGTAGTCGTAACAGCATGTTTTATCAATTATTAACCCTTTTACTTGTTGTGATTATTATATGTTTAGGAGTCCCAGAGGGTGTGTGTGTGACCGCATACATATGGATTAGTATGGTTGTTAATGCATGCATGTCTTTTTTATATATTTTATTTTAAATTACACATATATATATTTCTAATAATTTATTAAATACATTTTAAATAAAAAAATGTATTTCACTTTTAGCCACCATACGGGCATGCCTCACCTTTTAACAATCGGGGGAGAGACCATGTCGGCTTGAGGTGTTTTAAAGCAAGGGAACACCCGCTGCCTTCCTCTGCCGTTTAACCTTCCCGTCTTTTTATTCATTTCATTTATGTTATTTATTTTATTTTACTATTTTATTTATTTATTTTTTTTATTGGGGACACCTTTTAACCAATTTTATTTTGGCTTCAATAAATAGACACAGAAATGTTTTATACAACACCTCCTGTAACCATGTGCCAGAGCCCCCCCATAGCACTCTTAAGAGTGCTGCGTTTTAACCAGAACCTAACCTCTCCCCTGGTCGGGCCCCCAGGATGTTATTGGGAGGATGGTGGGGGGGCAAGACAGGGGGAGCGGGTTACCAGGGAGGTGGTGGCCATGGTGCATGGAATTGATTCAGAGATGGGGGGAGCCAGAAACTCAACCGGTGGTCTTGAGGACCGGCGTCTGAGAGTGGTGTAGCCCCAACCTGAGTTTCAATTGAAATAATATCAATGAACTAAACTTTAGTAATGTGGCCGTGCAGGCATCTGGAACTATCTCCGACTCCCCGTCGGATGTTGGAAATACTGTGCAGATCACTAAACCGATGAATGTGGACCGGATGGAGTCCCCTACACGCGCGCCACCACCCTTCCACCTCCCCGTCCCGGGAGGAGGGACAGGAGGAGGTGGAAGGAGGCACAGGAGGGAGTCTCTCCACCCCCAATGTGGAGATCGACACGCCATCCTAAGACCCCTCAAAAGATCAGGAGGTGGGCTTTGGAGGTGAGGGAGCCCATGTTGGTGATTGGGGACTCCACTAATAGAAACCATAAAAGACAAATCCAACAACTGCTGGCGATGGCAAAAAAAGCCTTTCCAAATGCCCAGTTGGACCGACTTGCACTGAGAGTAAAAGCACTTATAAAAGAAACCAACATGCACATTCTAAAGAACTTCAGAACATTGAACATGGTGGAGGACAGTCTCACACAGTCCACACACATGATCCTGTTCATTGGACAACAGAAATGGCTACAAATATATTTTCCTCTTGGATGGAGCAATTAAGATAATTCCTGGGGGTTCCAGATCACTCACCCCCACGGATGTGAACACACAATCAAATATAATGAAACTGTCACTAACAAATGTTTTAAGGGAAGCTGAGATAGAGCTACTAGAGGGTGGATAAGGATGATTTGCGGCGAGACCTGCATCGCTACCATGGGACCCTAAAATTGTTGCCTTGAACTCCTCCCTGGATCCGTTTACCGGATCCTCTGAGTGGGAACCGGCCTGTGAAACTGCCGGAACCCATGGTGGTGTTGATCACACGGGACGACCGGGGATTCGAGAGAATTAGGGGTGGCCAAAATAATAATGACAACATGTCAGTTCCACAGAGAAGAGCACTGAACACTCTAAAGCGCAACCAAGATATAGTCATAAATCCAGCTGACAAGGGATCAAAAATCGTTACCTTAGATAGAACTCAATATCTGCTTGAGGCACAAAGACAACTCAACAATGCCACACATTATGAACCTCTCTCCCACTCGCTGCAACAAAAGACCCAGAAAAGAATCAGAGATACTGTGACCAAATTATATGAAAAGAAATATATTATAGCCAAACAAAAATTCTATTTGTTTGGAACGGATTCGCCACGTCCACGGAAATTCTATCTCCTCCCTAAAATCCATAAGGTTCTGGAGACATGGATGGTCCCATATCGTATACCTTCGGGTCGACCAGTTGTACCGGACTGTGTGGGGGGAGTCATATGCGGTAGCGGAATACATAGATCACTTTTTGAACCCCCTGTCACAACAACGTCAGAGCTACGTAAAGGATACGTATGAATTTGTTCACAAAATCAAGACTGTGAGGGTGCCTTCTGGATCAGTGCTCTTCTCTGTGGACATAGACTCACTCTACACGAATATCAAGGGGGGCAGTGAGGCAGATCTTCGACCAACATCCAGACAGAATCGCCCAGATGAGGCCCTCCTCCAACTGCTTGAACTAAGCCTACTTAGAAATGATTTTGAGTTTAATGATAGGCCCCATCTCCAAATACATGGGATGGCTATGGGAAAGAAATTTGCCCCAGCAAATGCGAACATACTGTATATATGGCAAGCTGGGAACGCACTGCCTTTCCCTGTTCTAAATTGCCTTTACTTTACATGAGATATTTGGATGATATTTTTGGAGTTGTGTGGCCTCACTCACAGGCGGAGTTTAAAGACTTTATTCATGTCCTAAATAAACATCACGAGTCCATTATGGTGAAATATAATTTACAAACTGAGGCCCCTTGTTGTAAAGGGAAGCTGGGACTGCAGAGTTATAATCTCCATATGCCTGCTGTTGTCAGGAGATATCCACCCGTGTCCTGGTCCAACTCCGGTTAGAGTCCCAATAGAGCTCAACATTATGGCCAGCGCTAGCATGGACAACGGAGCTAATGCGACGGCTAACGCGACGGAGGCTATCAACAACAACAGCTACTGGCTAAAGCCATTAGCTTGCCTCCCGTAGCCCTTACAATTACATCAAGCGGCTACCGAACTGCTAGCATGGCTTCACCTACCTCCCCCGGTATTCAGGAAGCTACTTGGGCTCGATACAGTCCCCACCTGGCCCAGACCACCTGCAGCAGGAGCGGCTAACACCACCAGCTGTTGCGTGCGTATGCAATTGAGAGCAGCAGCTAAGCCCGCACTGGTAACTGAAATGGCCCGGGGCATGTCTGGAAGTCTCTGCTGCGGAGCCGGACCGCTGGCCTGTAGCGGGTCGACAGCACCACCACCACCCCGGGACATGTCTGGAAGTCTCTGCCGCGGAGCCGGACCGCTGGCCTACAGTGGGTCTACAGCACCACCACCACCCTGGGACATGTCTGGAAGTCTCTGCCGCGGAGCCGGACCGCTGGCCTACAGCGGGTCTACAGCACCACCACCACCCCGGGACATGTCTGGAAGTCTCTGCCGTGGAGCCAGACCGCTAGCCTGCAGCGGGTCTACAGCACCGACATCACCATCTCTGGACAATGGCTCAACACCGCCACCCCCTCACTCGCTCCCCCTAAAGCCACCCGTGGCTAAGGTAAAAGACAGAAACTCGATTTTCAAAAAATACAGAAAACATAAATTCTTTGAAACTTTAAACCAAGCAAAAACTGTGTGGGACCCCGTGTGTAAACCGAAAGGTCTGTTCTGCAGCCATTTAAATATCCGCAGCATGGTTAATAAGCAAAATGAGATAGAAAACCTTCTTGTAAATTCTAATATTGACTGTCTGGGTCTGACGGAAACTTGGCTAAAGCCCTCATCCCCAGATGCGCTAGTGAGCATGCCTGGTTACAATGTGTATAGGGCAGACAGGGTAACAGCAGGGAAGGGTGGGGGGGCTTTGCTCTATGTAAAGAACACCTTACAGTGTAATCAAATCATATGGCCTACTGAAATCCATGCAGAATGTGTAGGTGTAGAAATTACACTATCCACAGAGATGAAGTTTACTCTGATTTGTTTATACAGTCAGCCGTCAGCTAAAGTAGAGGTGTATGATCAGTTAAAGTCCATCCTCACAGCTTGTGATTTTAACCATGAAGTAATCTTAACTGGTGATGTAAATGTAAACTGGGATGATAAAAAACTACGAAAAAATCTTAAACAGGTAACAGACTACTACAACCTAACCCAATTAATAGAGCAGCCCACTAGAATTACCAGCCATTCCGCAACCAAGATAGATCTACTGTTTTCAAATAAAGTGGAGAGAATCATCAAAACATATAATTTCTTGACAGGTCTATCGGATCACAACATAATATTCTTCTCCAGAAAACTCTCAAAACAGTCTGTCAGGAAAGCTCAGCCCCAACCTACAGTCAAAATAATCCCAAAGCAGCAACAACACAGCTTTGAGGTCGCCCTACAAGAGCTCAAATGGGAAGACATTCTCATGTGTGATGATGTTGAGTGTGGGTGCAGCATCCTACTGAGCAAAATTAATGAGGTGAGGGAATCTTTCACCAGAAGGGGGAGCCAGAGGAAAGGGCAGAAAATCACTCTTCCTTGGGTAGATAAGGAATGCAGAGGTCTAATGAAAAACAGAGACCTGTTACTCAAACAAGCATTAAAGTCTGGACTAACAACAGACAGACAGAAATTCTCCCATGCCAGAAACTTAGTCACTAATTACACAAGGAAGGCCAAAGCCAGGTTTTATATTTCGATCATAGAGAGTGCCAGAGGAAATGGAAAAAAGGTTTGGGAATACATAAATAAACTGACTGGGAAATACTACAAGCAGGATAATAACAACTTAGAACTTAAAATAGATAATGTCCTGGTGAGAGATCCCCTCATCCTTGGTAGCAATTTAGTTATGTTCTTTCTAAAACTGTAAATGAAATTACACAGCTGTTCAGACCATCCAAGTTTGTACCACGCCCTTTCCAAAATGACCTCCCAGTCCTTAATCTGGAGGAAATTAGTAAGAACGAGGTGATAAATATAGTTAGATCACTGAAAGCATCTTAAGCCAAGGATGCCCATGGGCTTGATACAAACTTCCTAAAAACAAATATTGATTCTCTGGTGACACCGATCACACATCTGGTAAACCTGTCCATAAGACAACGCACTGTCCCCACCCAATGGAAAGTTGCTGTCATTACACCTATTTCAAATCAGGCACTAAAACTGACATTTCAAATTACAGACCCATAAGCATATTACCTGTAATATCAAAAGTTGCTGAAAAGTGGATTGTTAAGTCTATTATCAAACATCTGGACAAAGGTCACACCCCTCTGCATCTTATGCAGTTTGGGTTTCGAGCCTTCCACTCACAAGGGTGAAATGTGCTCTGGATACAGCCCCCTGTGCAATGGCGGTGTTCCTTGACTTTAAAAAGGCGTTCGACTCCGTCAACCACCAGGTCCTCTTGTCCAAATTAACACATTTCAATTTTGCCCCAGAGACAATTCAATAGTTCAGGTCATATTTATCAAATCGAAAACAGTGTGTAAATATTAAAGCTGTCAACTCTTCATATCACACTTGCTCGGTTGGTGTCCCCCAGGGATCAGTACTAGGACCAATTCTGTTCTCTCTGTTCATAAATGATTTACCTGATGTGTGCAACACTGTACACATACAGATGTATGCAGATGATGCTGTTGTGCTCGCCTATGGCAAAAGCTATGCAGAGGCCTCAGCGGTCTTAACTTCTGCCCTGACCAGCGTTCAAAACTGGCTTACAGGCTCATGCCTGCTCTTGAACGCTAAAAAGACAGTCTGCATGGCTTTCTCCAAAAGACCAGTTGTGTTGGAGTCCTCAAATGTGTTTTTGGATGAGGAGGAGCTTGAACTTGTGTCAGAGTTCAAGTACCTCGGGGTGATGTTAGACCCAACCCTAACCTTTAAAAAACATATAAAAAGGGTCTCAAACACAATAAAATTCAACCTTCAAAATTTTAAACAAATCTGACCCTTCCTGACAGTTAACGCTGCTAAATCATATCTTCAATGTATGATTCTGTCACACGTGGAGTACTGTTTCACAAACTGGTCCTGCACAGGTATAACAACTCTCAAACCCATAGAACAGCTATATAAGAGTGCGCTCAAGGTGTTCGATAGGAAACCTCGCTCTTATCACCACTGTAACATTCTTAGGAGGTACAGCTTTCTGAGTTTAGCTAATTTTAAGGTTTTTAAACAGGTTAGTTTTATATACAAGACCCTACATGGTCTGTGCCTGCCTCCCTTAACAGAATTCATACAAAGGAAGTCTGATAGAGGAATCAGCACTAGGTCAACCGCTAGAGGAGACTGCGAAGTGCCGTTCCGTTCTGTAACATTTGAAAGACATATTGCACTTTAAACCTTATATTACTTGAATCCTGTGTATACTTGAAAGCAATACTGCACTTTATGCACAAGTTGAATCCTGTGTATACCTGTATATACCTGTCTATACTTGAAAGCAACACTGCACCTTATGTACAAGTTATTCTACTAGATGACATGTATAGTCGCACCCTACACTTCCTTCCATGTATGTTTTTCAATGCTATGTCTCTAATGTAATATATGATGTTCTCCTGTCTTGTTATGCCAGTGCTGTTTAATGTCCGGGGACTAAGGATGGAAATTAGCATCTTTGCTAAATCCGGTGTATTTACGTTGCATTTCATATGTAATGTTCATCAATATGCATTGTCCCGTCTAAATAAATAAATAATGTTACAGTCCGGCTCAGAGACTGTAACCAAGAATGGGAGAGGAGACGAGGTTCCAACGCAAACAGCGACATTTATTGTAACATAAAGAGATAAAGCAAAAGATCAGTATCAGTGATCAGTAGTGTAGGTGTGTATGGATGCATGTGAGCGTGAGAGTGCAAAACAAAGGTGAAAACAGGAGGACAGCCGCGCCGTGGCGTCCACTCAGACGGCGTGGATGGAGTGAGAGAATGCAAGTCCAGCTAGCGTGGGGATAAATGTGCTCCACCGGGCCCAGGTGTAGCACATCCCTTGATGACAGTCCCACCTCTGCTGAACCTGGAAGACAGAGCAGACCAACCAGCAACCACAGAAAAACCACACCCCCAACATAGAGGGTGGGGCCGTCGTCACCCCCCCCCCCATAAGAGAGGGGTTCCCATAAGGAACACCGCAACTGCTAGCCCCCCAAAACACTACAAATAAAACTATAACACTTAGGCTATTACATAATACAAATTCCTTGTACTCACAAATACAAAGCTCACACTGACCGTCCTACTGCTGATTCCTGGCAAGCCAACCAGCCCAATACCGTCCCCCAGCAACTCCGGCGCCTGGAGAAGCATTTAAGAGTGACAGACAAAAGACTAGAAGGTTACACACAACGAGTCCAGCAAGGCAATCAGGAGCTATAAACTCTTGACAGGGCATCGGCCACAACGTTTTCCGAGCCTTTGAAGTGGCGGATGTCCAGGCAATACGACTGTAAGTACAGCATCCAACGCATCAATCTACGATTTGGGCAGTGGACAGAGTGCAAAAAGGTCAATGGGTTATGATCGGTATGAATGACAAGAGGAACGCTTGAGCCGACATATACATCGAAATGTTGCAATGCCCAAATAAGTGCGAGGGTCTCCTTCTCTATCACAGAATAGTTCAACTGGAAAGCATTGAGCTTCTTGGAGTAAAAACTCACAGGCCGATCTACACCGCTGGTGTCTTTTTGAAGTAGCACCGCTCCTGCCCCCACGTCACTCGCATCCACTTGTAATTCAAAGGGACGATCCATCCGAGGGGCTGCAAGGACAGGAGACGAACACAGCACAGATTTAATATCATCAAAAGCTCTTTGGCACAAGGAGGACCAAACAAAACGGGTATTTCCCTTTAACAGGTCAGTGAGAGGCGCTACCACAGTAGAAAAGTTTTTACAAAAACTACGATAGTACCCAACCAGGCCAAGGAAACGCTGCAGCTCTTTTTTTGTGGTGGGGACTGGATACTCCTCCACAGCACTCACTTTGGCCTGCACAGCACACACTTTCCCCTGCCCCACAACTTTTCCCAAGTAGACCACAGTGGCCTTGGCGAACTCACACTTCGCTAGGTTCACTGTCAAACGGGCCTCACTCAAACGAACAAACAAGCTGTTAATACGGGCTAGATGTTCCTCCCATGTCTTGCTGTAGATAACCACATCATCCAAATATACCGCGCATCCCTCTAACCCAGACACCACCATGTTCATCAACCGTTGAAAGGTTGCCGGTGCATTCCTCAATCCAAAACTCATTACAGTATAGGCAAATAAACCAGAAGGTTTAATAAATGCAGAGATCTCCCTGGCTCTATCTGTCAGTGGGATCTGCCAGTAACCCTTGAGGAGATCAAACTTACTGACAAAACGTGCTGCACCAACCTGGTCTATGCAATCCTCAATTCTCGGTAATGGATACGCATCGGGTTTAGAAATTGTATTTACCTTGCGGTAATCAGTACAAAATCTGGGGCTCTTATCAGCCTTTTCAACTATCAAGCATGGTGATGCCCAACTAGAGGACGACGGCTCAGCAATCCCATTTTCAAGTCTGTACTCAATTTCAGCATCCATCACTCTGCGCTTTTCCTCTGACACTATAAAAACGCTGGCGAACTGCCTTTGCGGTACCCACATCTATATCATGTTTCACCAAATGAGTTCGACTCGGAGTATCACCAAACAGACCAGGAAAACTTCGGATCAACACAGACAATTGAGCACTCTGCTCCTCGGTCAAATGTGACAGCAACGACGGCAGATTCTTCAGTGTCTCACTGTTTGATAATCGGCCGCGCAGCAGCCCGTCATCGGGTGCTGTAACCCCATCGTCCTCCCCCGCTGAGAACAGACTCCCCGCTGCTGCTACAGCTGACACAGACTTAGACACACGACAATAGTACGGTTTTAACAAATTTATATGACAGAGTTGCGTTGCCTTCCTGCGGTTTGGGGTTGACAGAATATAATTTTGATCAGTCACCTGTCGCAACACAGTATATGGACCACAAAACCTAGCCTGGAAAGGCGAATAAATCAACGGCAGCAATGCCAGAACCTGGTCACCCGGACTAAAGACGCGCTGCTCTGCTCGCCGGTCGTACAAGCGTTTCATTTTCCCCTGGGATGACAACAACTTACCCTTGGCCATCTCCCCTGCTGAATACAAATGGTGCCTGAAACCATTGACATAATCAATAAGGTTTGAGGGGGGTTCTGACGACGGCGCAACAGCGTCACGCAGCACTGCAAGTGGTCCACACACTGAATGGCCAAAAACTAATTAATTAGGACTAAGACCGGTGCTGTCCTGTACCACTTCCCTGGCAGCTAGCAGGAGCCACGGCAGCCCTTCTTCCCAGGCCTGATTCAACTCAACACAATAACTACGTAACAATGATTTAAGTGTTTGGTGGAACCTCTCCAGAGCACCCTGGCTCTGTGCATGATAGGCAGAAGACATGTTATGTTGGACCTTTAACTGTTTCAGCACTTGTGCAAAAAGATGGGATGAAAAATTTGAACCCTGGTCACTCTGGACAACTTTTGGTATCTCAAAGATGGAGACAAATTGTGACAACGCTTTTACAACTGACTTTGTTGTAATGGAACGCAGAGGATACGCAGCTGGATAGCGCGTACTTTGACACATCACCGTAAACAAGTAGTTGCTACCAGACTTAGAACGAGGTAAAGGGCCGACACAATCGATCACAAGATGCTCAAACGGCTGCGCAACCACTGGAATGGGATAAAGTGGAGCAGGACGTATTCCCTGGTTGGGTTTCCCTGTGAACTGACAAGTGGGACAAGTTTTAATATAGTGAGACACATCCTTTTTTAACCGAGGCCAAAAAAAATATTGCAAGATGTAATTATACGTCTTACGAACACCAAGGTGTCCCAACTGGTCATGCGCTGCTTTAAGGACCTCAACGCGAAATTTTTCAGGAACCACAATCTGAAAAACTGGTTTTCCAACAAAGCTTACACCATGTGGTGACCATTTCCTCACCAGGAGACCTTCCTGCAGCAGGTAGCCGCCAGCAGCACTTCTCTCAGCCTCCTTAGAGAGGACAGCGTCAAACATCTGGCTCAAAGAAGAATCAGCCTTCTGCTCTGTTCCTAGAGCACTGCGAGAAACAGACAACAATGAATCAGGGACATTAACAACATCAATCTCATTCACCTCCTCTCCTTGCTCAGGCTCCTGCCGTGCACGACTCATGGCCCGTGTCACAGCACAAGCTGTAAACACCTCAGGGAAACACTGAGCATTCTCATCCAAGTTACCGATTACCATACTGGGTGAAGATGACACAATCGGGGGTGGTGAACCGTCAGCCCACACTATGCTGCCAGCAAGACAGTTTCCCAAGATGACATCCACCCCTCTGATTGGCAGCTCAGGGCGGACCCCCATGGCAACCTCCCCCTGGACCAAACCACAGTTAATGCAGAGAGAATGCAGTGGAACAGGCTCAACCTTTAATCCCATACCTCGCATCAAAACGAAGTCACCAGTGTCAGAGTCCCTAGAAAAAGGCAACACAGAGCTCAAAATGAATGAATCATGTACAGCTGTGTCTCTCAAGATTTTTACCGGCACACTGCTACCCCCCACCAGTGACACGCGGCCTTCGGACACGAATGCTGAAAAGTCAGGTCCTCTCCCACTCTTGAGCTGCTGAAGAGGAGACACAGAGACAGGAGCCACAGACACAGCACAAACACCTGAATTTGACTGACCCCCACTATTTCCCCGCCGAGCATTAGCTTTTGGGCATTCAGCTTTCCAGTGCCCCCTCCCTTTACAAAAGTTACAGACTTTTGACAAATCTGAATGAAAATGTCCTCTCGTAGTGTACTCCGACTTACCATGGCGTGGAGGCCGTTTCTCTTCCCACTGGCCAGGGCCTCGATACACACCAGACTCAGGAGCCCGAAAATCATTCCTGTGTGTCAACACATATTCGTCAACCAATACAGCGGCCTCGGCGGCAGTCTTCACTTTGTGCTCACTGATGTAAACTGCAATGTGACTAGGAATAGAACTTTTAAATTTTTCCAACACAATCATATCACATAGAGCATCAAAAGTGTCAACTTCTGAGGCCGTGCACCACTGACCAAAAAAAGTGACCAGACCCCTGGCAAACTCAACATGACTTTGTTTGCCAGTCTTCTCCCAGGACCTGAATTTCTGGCGGTAGGCCTCAAGAACCAATTCATACATTTTCAACACTGCAGCTTTAACAGTCAGATAGACCCTGCTTTCCACCACTGACAGCGCCGAATAGGCTTCCTGAGCCTTACCTGTTAACACACACTGCAACAAAAGAGTACGATCGGAATCAGACCAGCCCCTGCTGGAGAAAGAGAAAGAGAAAAAGGTGTCGGGGTCTCGTTCACTGAACTGAGGGACTAACCGCAGACTACTACCAACATCAAATGACGAACTGGAACCACCACTGAGGTCACGGGCAGCTCCTCCAGCATGCCAGCTCAGCCTCCGTTCTTCTAGCTCCAGCCTTTTCAGCTCGGTCTCACTCTTCAGCTTCTCTACCGCCAGCTTCTCCATCTCCGTCTGCAGGCGCAGCAACTCTCTCCTCTGCTCAAACGTCAGAGTCACATCCTCATGGACAGACACAACACTGCTCCCCACAGGACCAGCTACCAGTGATTTGAAACACCCTTAGTCAGACAGATTAGCTCTGATTATGTTTTTCATGTTTTCCTTCATTCTCCTATCACCAACATCTAAGTCAAAATGCTCCGCAACACGGATCAATTGCTCACGCGAGAAGCTCTCAAGCAGCTCCTCTGAAGGCTCCTTCAAAAACTCTTCCACACTCGCCATTGCTCATCACCACTCACTCACCTTCACTCAGTCCTTATAACAGTCCGCTGCCCATTTGGCCACTGAAACAACCAAACAAAACTCGCAGCACGCTGAGCCCAACACAGTCCCCGCAGCCCGAGCGTCAACGTAGCACTGCCCCTCTAACTGCCTAACCGGACTAGCTTAAACTCCCCCCTAGTCTTCAGGCGCTAGTTGCGGTGGGTATTTATGCACTTCTTACCGCAGACCTGGCGAAGCAACCAGCAATCGGCGACCTCACCTGCAGCCTCGGCCATGCTCCCGAGCCAACTGCTCCAGCCACTTTCACACCACACTACAACCCCCCCACTACGAACACCAAAGGGAGTCCGCACTTCAGCCTTACAGAGACAGAAACAACGGCAACTTACGATGGCCGCGGCCGCCTGCCGGACCCACTGCCACAAAGAAAGAAGACAAAAACAGCCAAGAGGCCCACAATTACCTTGTCACACCGAGCAGCGGCTTACCCTCGTCCACTACTCACGCAATCAGCTGAGCGTTCATTCAAAACACCGTAACCAGCAACAGCTGTGTGCTGACGTCACGCTACAAACGCTACGGACTTCATTCACAAAACCCATGAAAATCCGGCTACAGGCCACACCTGAGCTCCAAAAATCAACTGGATCAACGAAAAACGAACAAGCCCCCACTTGTTACAGTCCGGCTCGGAGACTGTAACCAAGAATGGGAGAGGAGACGAGGTTCCAACGCAAACAGCGACATTTATTGTAACATAAAGAGATAAAGCAAAAGATCAGTATCAGTGATCAGTAGTGTAGGCGTGTATGGATGCATGTGAGCGTGAGAGTGCAAAACAAAGGCGAAAACAGGAGGACAGCCGCGCCGTGGCGTCCCCTCAGACGGCGTGGATGGAGTGAGAGAATGCAAGTCCAGCCAGCGTGGGGATAAATGTGCTCCACCGGGCCCAGGTGTAGCACATCCCTTGATGACAGTCCCACTTCTGCTGAACCTGGAAGACAGAGCAGACCAACCAGCAACCAGAGAAAAACCACACCCCCAACATAGAGGGTGGGGCCGTCACAATAGATAAATAGAAATTAAGTTTTTAGATACTCAGGTCTTTATCATCAAAAATCAAGGACAGCAATGATATCTGGGAACTAAAGTATTATTTATATCAACGGACACTCATGCTTTGTTGCATAAAGCTAGCTACCATCCACAGCATACCTTCAGGGGGATTGTTAAATCCCAGCTGCTAAGATTCCATCGAATATGCACAAATGCAGAGGACACTGAAATAGCAACAAAGATACTTTTCTCAGAAGGTCTCAGGAGACGAGGATACAGTCGAACTTTCCTCTGCTCAATTAAGACTGAAACAAAACAGAGTCTCTAGGGGACACAAGGGGACACTTGGCGCAGCAAGGAGCACAAAAGAAAATTGTCCCTCTAGTGACAACCTTTTCAGCTGCAGCACTTAAACTAAAATCAATTATCAAAACCCATTTTGGGCAGTTACAGGACATGATGGAGCCCTTGGCGGACTTCACCATCATCTCGGCCTTTAAGAGAAACAAAAATCTAAAGGACTTTGTAGTTCATGTCTCGCTGAACAACAAGAGTGCACATCACAAAAAATATTCCGATCAACTAAATACATTGTAAATAATCATGCAGTTGCAGGTGCCCCGGTTGACCAGATCTTCAAGCTGGAATCAATGAACCTGGTGTACATAATTGAATGTGGGATCTGTGGCAAACTATATATTGGACAAATGCCGAATACGCTCCTGCAGCGCCTAAAACAACACTTGTATCACATCGACCGGAAAAGATAGGGTGGCAGAAATATATACACATTTTGGTGCACACGGCGGGTCAAACTTGACCATAGCAGGATTGGAGATAAGAGTGGGTTGGTCGGATATGCAGAGACTGGCAGCAGAACGACGCTGGATAAACAGGTTGAAAACCTTGTTGCCTTATGGCTTGAATGAGGACTGAAAGGTACAGTCATGCCCAAAAACTTTTTCACCTAAAAACCATAATTTTACCTAAAAACAATTTTGTTTAAAAAGAGTAATTTTGCCTAAAACCCTTGATCATTTTAACCCAAACCTAACCCTAAGCCCTATTTCATTTCTAGGTGACTCAAACTTAATCACCTTTACCACCTCTGGCAGATCCTAAATAGGACCCGCGCACACCCACCAACCAAGGTGGTGGTGCTGTCGGTGGGGGTGTACAACAAGGACCAAGATCCCCACAAAACCTCCATCAAACAGCTCAGGGCAATATACAACAGGGCTCAGTTTGTCTTTCCTAATGCTTCCATACATATGATCATACTAAACTACTCAGCTTCCCTTTCACAGGAAAAGCAGCATAACCTCTCTGTTATTAACCACTTTATTTACAGCCATCCCCCTTCCTGGAACTGCTGCCTGACATCCACTTCAAAACCACCAATGACTGTATCCACTGGACACCAATAACAGCCACAAAAATGGCCAAACATTGGTGTTCACAACTACAGCTAAATTTCTAGAATGCTCACAACCTAGCCAGGTACCTGGGAGAGAGAACACGCAGTCCGGGGTCCAGACGTCAGATGCCCGGGTGGCACCCACTCACCCGACCTCTCCTGGGGCTCGTCATCCAATATTTTGAAACCTCTCCGCTTTGTTTCAGCCCAATCCGGCCCAAATCAGTCTGCTTGAGAGGGGACTAACTTTCATCTCCACTCCAACCTCCTTTGACAGGGAGGAGCTGCGTAGGGACCTGTACCAGTACCACAGGAAAATTAAATAAATAGATTTTTTTGATAAGTCTAACCATAACATAATTCCTTTCACCCTCTCACAGGCCTCATTCACTCTGACCTGCATAACCTTAACTCCTTTCGTCCCCCTCCAGAGAGGAATGACTGGGACCTGTGAAGAGACAGACATACAATTGGGACGCTACAACAAAATCCAAACATTATAATAAAACCTGCAGACAAGGGCTCTAAAATTGTCATCCTCGATAAGCAACAATATGCCATGGAGGCCAACAGGCAATTAAACAATCCTAAATATTACAAACCAATAGACAATAGCATTCAATCTCAAACCCAAATTAAAATCAGATCCATCATTCAGGACTTATATTTCCAGAAGACCATCAACGCTAAACAGCGCGATTTTCTCTCCGGCCCAGATGACCCCCGTGACAGAATATTTGACCTGCTCCCCAAAACACATAAAGCTCCTAATACTTGGACGATCCCTGGCACAGTCCCTCCCTGCAGCCCTTTTGTCTCTGACTGTAACAGATTAATTAATTTAGAAGAGCTAGGAGAGCTAGGAAAACTACTCTCTCCCTACATTTCTTCTGAGTTAGTTATTCTGGGTGATCTGAATTTAGACTGGTTGTCTCCCTGTTCATCTAAGCTTAAAGAGTTATGCCTTGAATTAAATCTGTCCCAGCTGATCTCCTACCCCACTAGGCCTAATAATAAGGATAACTCTAAATCCATGTTGATTGATCTTATTCTGACTAACAGGCCGCAGAAATATCCATGTAGCGGCGTTCTCGCTCAGGATATCAGTGACCACTGTCCTATAGCCTGTGTTAGAGTGACCAAAGTTCAGATTTCCAGGGGACGTACCATCAGAAAGCGCAACTTTAAAAACTTCAATGAGCAGGCATTTATAAATGACTTGTCTCATGCGGACCTAAAAAGTGTTGACTTAATTCCTGACTCTGAGCTGGCTTTTGAGTACTTTTTGAGTGTTTTTAGCCCGCTCATAGATAAACATGCCCTGTACAAGAAATTCCGTATAAAAAATCGTTCAAATCCCTGGTTCTCTGCTGACCTATCTGAAGCTATCCACGTCAGAGATCTGGCCTGGTCTAAGGCCAGACTCTCCAACAGCCCATCTGATTGGTTGTTCTTCAGAAAGTTGCGCAACAAATGCATCAGCTCAATCAAGAGGGCTAAATCCATTTTTTATTTATCCTCTCTTGCTACCAGCCAAGGTGATGCTGCCAAATTTTGGAAAACCATAAAATCTCTAAATTCTACACCTAACTCTTCTCTCCCCTCACAAATAATTTGCGGTAACACCTGCATTTCTATCAAATCAGATATGTGTGATGCTTTTAATCACCATTTCATAGCCTCTAGTCACTTGTTTGATAACAACATTGTCCCAGCTGCTCCTGACCCAGTAGTTGAACTGCATCCAATCCACCAGCAGTCTTTACAATGAGACCGGTAAACCATGCTGAGGTAATGGAAGCACTCATTCACCTTGACCTCAAGAAATCCAAAGGTGAAGATTACCTTGACCCATATCTCCTGCACTTGAGTGCCCGCTTAATTGCCGCACCGCTTACACACATCTTTAATGTGACATTTTCATCTGGTAAAATCCCGGCTGTGTGGAAGGCTGCACAGGTTGTTCAATTATTCAAGGGTGGTATTGCTAATGCTTTAGATAATTATCGACCAATCTCAAAGCTCTGCTGCTTAGCCAAATTTTTAGAATCCCTTGTAAATTCTCAACTGCGGGCCTTTTTGGATTCAAACAGCATCCTTACACCAGAACAGTCAGGTTTCAGAACGGGTCACAGCACTACCACAGCTACAGCACTTGTCATTAATAACATCATTAATGGGTTAGACTCTCAGCAGCACTGTGCAGCTCTTTTCATTGATTTGTCAAAAGCCTTTGACACCGTAGACCATAACATCCTATTACACAAACTCTCATCCATCAGCCTTGATAGCCTCTCTCTCAACTGGTTCTCCAACTATTTCACTGGGAGAATGCAAGCAGTTGCTGCAGATAGATTTAGATCAAACTCGCTTTCATTGCACAAGGGTGTTCCGCAAGGGTCCATTCTTGGCCCCCTTCTATTCTCTCTTTATGTTAATAATATTGTTACCCCCTCCCCAGCCTGCAATGTCCATTATTACGCAGACGATACTATCTTATATAGCATTGCTCCTACTCTCAACTCAGCTGTTGATAATCTGCAATCTGCCTTCAACCATTTGTAGTCGTCTCTTGTAGCTCATAAACTTGTACTGAATTCTAGCAAAACTAAATGTATGTTGTTCACAAGGTCCCACGAAAACATCTCCCCCCTCAGTATTCACACATAAGATGGTCAACTTCTTGGAACCGTCAACACTTACAAATACTTGGGCATCTGGCTGGACTCCAAGCTTTCCTTTCGCAACCATGTGGATCACCTTATCAACAAGCTTAGGTCCAGAATTGGCTTCCTATATAGAAACAAGTCCTGCTTCTCATCACAGAGTAAGAAGTTTATTGTTCATGCCTCTGTGATGTCTGTTCTTGATTCAATGATGTAATATATATGCATGCCTCAGCCTCAACATTGAAACCCTTAGACGCTATCTTTCATAGTGCACTACGCTTTATCACCGGGGACCCATATTCAACACACCACTGCACTTTATATAGCAAGGTGGGCTGGCCATCTCTCACCATCCGCAGAGAACAGCACTGTCTACTATTAATCTACAAAGCACTACTCGGAATGCTTCCCCCGTATTTAACTTCACTTTCTCGCTCTACAGGTCTCCCTACCCGCTCCTAGTCCCACATCAGACTCCACCTCCCTTACACAAACTCAAAATTAGGAAAAACTGCCTTCTCCTTCTATGCCCCACACCGATGGAACAAATTACAAAACTCACTGAAAATCAATAGACTTGAGGCTTTCAAAAATCTACTTCTCACCACAGTATCGGGGGCTCAGACTCAGACGTGAAATTGCTTCATTTAATGTTTTTATTACTCCTGTCTTTATAACTGTACTTTTACTGTGTTGTATTGATGTTTTTGTGATCTCTGTGTGCTACAGGGCGTCCTTAAAAAAGAGAGCTTCCTCTCAATGGATCTACCCTGTCAAAATAAAGGTTAAATAAAATATAAAATAAAAGAACAGCGCCACATACAACGTTTCTCTGTATATATACTCCTACTTAGGCCCTCTCTCCAGCAGACACCCCAGCTATCTCAAAGATACTTACCATTTCCTAGAAATCATCAGCTCTCCTTAATCTGCCTCTTAACACTTGCCTCTTCATCCTCGACGTGGACAGCCTGTACACGAACATAGACTTGGACACGGGCGTCAAAATTATTCGACAGGTATCCAGATAAATCCAGACCAGACTCAGAGGTCCTCAAACTGCTGTGAAATATAATGACATTGTCTTTGATGATAAACATTACGTACAGGTACAGGGCATGGCGATGGGCCACAGGTTTGCACTGTCCTATGCGAACCTGTATATGAGCGAGTGGGAGAGAGAGGCTCTACAGAAATGTCCACTGAAACCCACCTTCTATTACAGATTTCTGGATGACATAATCGGAGGATGGGAATATAGCGAGGAAAAATTCATTGAATTTACTGACACATTAAATAAACATCACCCGTCCACACTGTTTTTTTTTGACAAAGCCAATCAGGACACAAACAACAAAAAAATACTCACCCACGTTTAAAATTTTGCCATAAGTGAGTTTTGATCGAAAATGAATTAAAGAACAATTGAAACCATGTTTGCCATAATATTGATCCAAATTCAACCAGTCCTGGGTAGGAAAACTTCCTTGAAAAACCTTTTTTAGTAAAATACAGCTTAATCTTCTTCCCAGTGTCAAAAGACGCTTCTCTTGCTTAATCACCCCCCACCTGATAGTTTAGACTCAGCGGTGACCCATTCTGGCTGCGAACGCTGCACTTTTACTTTTATTTATATTTATTGTTATTTATACATCCCATGTTACCTACATGGTAATATAGAGTGTACATTATGATTTGCCTGTTTTTGTTACAAAATGATATATCATCTTATATATATACAGTATATATACATATATATATGTATATGTATATATGTATACAGTATATGTGTATATATATATATATATATATATATATATATATATATATATATATATAACCCTAACCCTATATGTATTATATACCATACCTACTCAAGTTTGTATCATATTATCTTCTTTCTTTATGATTTGCCATGACATATGCATGCCATATAATTTCTTTATGTGATTCCTTTATGCTTGAGAAGGTTTTAAATTATTTTATGCTTTAGTCTGGCATGTTGTAGCACTTCTGGGACTGGTGACCCCATCATTATGTTGAGTTTATTGAATAGCTATGTTTTGGTCCAGTGACTCTCTTCAGGCATATTACAACTCTGATTCCCAAAAAGTTGGGACACTGTAAAACATGAATAAAAATAAAATGTTATTTGCAAATTAATGGTTTACCAACAACAGTTACAAAATGTTCCCGAGTCCATGTAGTAATATCCTTACACAATCATGTGTTTGTCAAAGTGGTGAACCTCACCCCATCCTTGCTTGTGAACGACTAACCCGTTCAAGGATGCCTCTTTCATTACTAATCATGATACAATCAGCTGTAACCAATGAGCCTGTTTACCTGTGGAATGTTCCAAAAAAGGTGTTTTTGGAGCATTCCACAAAAAATGCACCACATTGGAATGATGGCACACATAAACATGGACATCATCATACATACTGTATTTTGCATTATATTTTGTTGCCAATCACCTGATTTCTATTTCTGCATTTATAGATAATATAGCAGGGCCTTTAAGTGTAATTTGAACAGCACTGTGTTTCTTCAATATCATTGATCGTGTTGTGTTCACTGTACCTCTTTCGTTCAGCTTTGATCTGTGACCTTTGTTATTGTTCACATCACAAACTCTGTTACAGTTATTGATTTACTGCAAATGTTAAAATGTGTTAAATGTTGCATGTGCTGCTTGCTATGGCTTACACACACACACACACACACACACACACACACGCACACACACACACACACACTGATTTGCTGGGAGTGTAAAGACGACTAAGCTGTAATTAAGATTCTGGTGCCGTTTGGTTAAGCCATGTGACACGTGTCTTCATATACAGTGCTGTTTGTGTGTGTGTGTGTGTGTGTGTGTGTGTGTGTGTGCGTGCGTGCGTGTGTGTGTGTGTGTGTGTGTTTAATAATACAACTTTGGACAGGTGAGTTGAAGCAGTGAAAATTAAAATATCCATACACATGTTGGCCTGAAGAGACATTCAGTTCAACAGAAAAAACCCTCCTGGTGCTGATTTAATAAAGGATGATTTCATTCAAAACATTTAAAAAGAACACACTTGGTTAACACTGAGATGTACACCAACATCAGTCTTACCTCAGAAAATGCTGAATGAATCTAAAACCAGTAAAGGTCAGATATTGCTGTGACTCTGAATTTGAACAGCCATACATGAGAAGGAGACACACAGAAGAAACTTTTTACCATCTATTTTAAACAGTTTATGAAGCTACATTTAAAGGGGTACTCCAGTGATTTAGTATGTCACTCCATTGATTTGAGAAAGTTTTAAAACAAGAATGGTCAAAATATGCTCAGCAGAGGCCAAGAGATTCTGACTTTTATAGTCCTTTTTTATGTGTCAAGCTCCAAAACAGTGGATTGTAAATTTCCCATGATGCTGCTTTAACCTATTGCTTGGAAATGATCCACGTCTGTCGATCCAACATCTGCGGTTTCTAATATGGGCTTTTTGTATTGTAGGGTCTTTCAATTGAGGGAGGAAGCCAGAAAAAAAAGGTGTCTAGGAAAAGAAAAAAAATAGGAGGAAAAAGAAAGGAGGAAAAGAGTGAAGGCAGAAAAGAAGATAAAATGAGGGGAGTGGAGGAGAGGAGGACAGCGAGATGATATAACAGAAAGGTGGAGAACAGGGGAGGAGTTATAGGAGAAAGGAAAAGAGTGGACAGGACAAGACAAGAGACATACAGAAATTTAAAAAAGAAAGACGGGGAGATGAGAAGATTCATGAGAAGTTAGTGATAAGTGAAACAGAAGTAGAGGAAGAAGAACAAGAAAGCAGACAAAAGGAGAAAGAAGAGACTCAAGCTGGAAAACAGCAGTAAGTTTATCAGTTTATTTTGGGACAATTAATTCAACTCTGATTATTCCTTTTTGAAGGATGAAGATTCCGAAAACATGCCAACCTTTTTGTGTCCGCAGCTTGACTTTTTTTTCCTGTTGTCAGGTAATGAATGCAGCTCGGATTCATGACAAACAGAAGCTGAAATCATTCTGGGAACAGAGGATTGTTCAGCACTGCGAACAGATGGACGAAGAGGAGAATCGTATGAGGAGCAGCTCTCTGACACGGTCAGATATGAAGATATTAACAGGAGGAAATACTCTACCTCACTTATATAACTTCACATACTCAAAACTCTTTCGTCCTGGAAAGTACCAGTTACAAGGCTGTAGTTTCTTATACAGTAACAGCTGTGGTTAGCTTTAAGTCTTGTTGGATTCAGGAGCTGTGCATATGAACACAATTGTCCAACTGAATTGGCTCGGAAATTTACCGGCTTTACCCTGCCAGCTCCTTAGTACAACGTCTCTGAGTCCATGTGTAAATAGAGCAGGCTATTGTCTGGAGAATTCACAGTGAGTGAATGGGTGCATTGATGACATTGCAGCTGTTTTGTATTCTTCTCTGCCTATGTTTTTCAGAATAATCTAGTCACCTAGAGTGCCGTCTATTTAAAGTTGGGGTTGGTAAGATTATGCATCAAGCAAAAGAAAGCAAAATTTTGAAAGTGTACAGCCAAAAAAAAAAAGATGTCTCTATGATGTCAGTCAACCTCTTTCATTGGAAACACTAACCCAGACACTTGAAACTGGCATGCTATTTATACAAACACACTGCTTTATCCTCTTTTAAAAATGATGTGCAATATGCACAGTTGCTGAAGCATCATTCCAATTTGAATGTCTTTACAGAAAAAGTAAAAATATTTCTGTTGAACTTTAAGGTTAGGGAAAGATGGCAGTCATGGTGAAAGAAACTAACCCCCCCCCCCACTACGCCCAGCCTTTCACCTGACCCCTGGCCTCCACGTTTTAAGTGTTTGAAGTTAAACAATCCAATATGGCAATCTTATCCACCTGTCAAACAGTAAGAGAGGGATCAAATGATCTGTTTCTGGTGTAAAAACTTTTTTCAAATTTGGATTACAACTTAGAACCATGAATCATGGTGTCTGACAGCATCATATACATTCTGTATCATGTTCCATCTCTTCATTGAAGCTGTATGATGTTTACCCAAACCCAAATGTGTTTTATGGCTGCACTATTTCATCAAATGGAACTGTTGACAGATTTTCCCAAAATTCAGCCTGAAATATGTGGCATCTTTAGAGACATTGGAATCTGTAGTCCTATGGGTTTGAACAAACAAGTGCAGGATTCAACACGGTCAGAGAGGAAAAGAAAAGAGCATTAAAAATAAACTTTATTACTGTCCTAGCCTTTACCCTGTCTCTGCTATATAACTTGATTAGTTAGGAAAAATTCCTCAGTTATGTTTACAGCTCGTCTGTCTGTCATCACATAGTTGCCTGAGAATGTTGATTAGAGGCAGCTTGACTATACGTTTGAATCCTGGAGATCAGTGTGAATATTTGAGGACGGATGAACAGAACACTGCAGATTAACCCACACATGACGCGTGCTGACAGATGAACGTTTGCCAACACAGACACAACAATATTAATCCTGTCACAGCTTCACACACAGACACACTGTTCCATATTTTCCGTTACACAATTAGCCCTGACAGCGGGGACTGCAGATAGAGTTTCACTGGATGTCTGCACGATTAATTCAAGCCCAGGAGTTATGGTGTCAGGGTAAATACTGGCCTCCAATGTTGTGACAAAACCTCCGCTCATCTCTGCCTCCCAGTCACTGAATTCAGGCAACACCAAGCACACAAAGCCTATAAATGTAAAAATTGACATGATTTTAGTCTGTCTCTTGTCTTGACTAAATACATAAAAAAAAAAAATAAATACATTTGGAACTAGAATGGTACTCAGTAGATTGTATAGCTCTGCCAAGGCCCAACAGTCCCCTTCAATTCAATCAAGGCTTTCAGTGTAAAGCATGTTCTACAAAGTCCAGCTTGAAAGCAACATACCTTTTTACCAGCATCAGCTAGCAACGTTTCACCTTGTGAGTCTGTGTGTGCCATCATGGCTAAATCTGTTCCTGGAGACATGTATTGTAGGGAGAACTACCACAGATGCAGTTTTGTGTCTTTGTCAGATACCTGTCTCTGTCTGTCTGTGGACAGATTTTGGCAAAGTGATAGCATCACGACCGTGCAAGATGCAGTCACAAAACTTGTCTAACCCTACAGTTGAGATCAAAATGGAGGCTGAGTTCTGATATGGGTATGGTCCGACCCATACGCACTAATGAGTAATAACATGGTAATGACTACTGAGTGGACATGGGTTGGAACGTGAACACGGTGTCAGGCATCGCGGCTGGTGGGATCCAATCTCACTTTGTCTCCCCCTAAGATCGATACTCAACTCATGTCTTTGCAGAAAATCTGAGAGAAAGAAGTCAGTGTGTTCAGCTCTGAGCACTTTTGTAGCTTCTAACTAAATCACTTTAGTAACATCTGCTGTGTTTTACTGTTTCGTCGTGTCAGTTACTGCGGGTGAAAACGTGTTTCCTGTAATGCTGCTTCATGATAAAATGCATTTAAATGACTAAATAAGGAGTGGCTTTTGTTGTGAAGAAGTAAGAGTAAACATGTTTGTAACTGAATTAGCAGAGCCACTTTGTTAGCGGTGATTCTTCGATAGTAGTGCGGGGATCGGGACAAGCGCGTCATTGGTTTAAAACACACCTATTCCAATGTTGACAGTTGTTTTTTTGAATGGGTTTTTTCAATCTGAACTCCTACTAATATCCCTTTCTTCCCCTTTGATCCTTCTCTCTTTTGTCTGTGTCTCCAGGTTGAGGGAGCAGTGGTTGGTCAGGTTGGATCAGAGGTATCAGCACCAAAAGAGTTTCTTTGAGGAGAGAATCAGACGAGCTCAGATGGTTCAGCAGAGCACCAGGAAGCTTGAATCTCCCTAAAGGTGTCAGATCAGGCTGGATAAGGTTACAATATCAATCCGTTCTTTGTTGTTGTTTGAAAACAAAAAATATGTAAAATAGGTTTCACTGTCTGTATTGCATATGATTCCTGCCTGGTCATTGTTTTGTCATTACTTTCATGTCATCATTTTCCCATGGGCCTAGGTTGGCCCGCTCCACCCAGTATTAAGCCATTTCGTGATGATCCGCATTTGAACTACAGCCTCACAGCATAACTCTGCAAGACTACCTCCACCATAATGGAAAAAGCTTATATGCTGCTGTTCTTTACACCATGTAATTAGGTAAATAAAGACTCCATCGACATCTGAACATTTTATCTACGGTGATTTTCATGCTTTCAAAGTTGAATTGAAGAGATTCAAATCTTTAAAACCCTTTGAAACAGTAGTTTTGAGTGAATGGGGCAGAGTGAATGGGGCAGAGTGGCAGGCAAAGATGACTGATCTAGCAAATGGTGACACTAGAACAAAGGTGAAACAGGATTAGAGCGAGGCAAAAAACATGAGAGGTAATTAGAATGCATAATAGACTCTACTCACGGCAGACATTTTGGCTTGGCATAACATAAGCTGAGATGTGTCCATCCAGGGAGGGAATGGGATCAAATTGCTTAAATCACAGTTGCTTATTTACAAATTCAGCTCTGATTTTGTTCACCAACTCCTGAGAGACGTATCTGGCTAAGTGCTCAACTATGTTCACCAGCTAGTTTTGACTGTGAGTGTCTGCTGTTTGGCCTAAGCTGAAACTCTGCGTCAAGGGGAGCTGCAGTGATAATTCTCAGTAGGTCATCACTACAAGCGACCTCTTTCACAATGTACCACATTGTCATTTGTTACATGGTTATTACGTACATATTTATTATAACCACGTTAACAAAAATACTATGTAAACAAGAAAAAAAAGGACAAATATCCCACATGAAACCATGTTTTTCTCTATGCAACTAGGTCCACAGGTTTTCTCCAATTACGCTTTACGCTCGGAATGGAAAATAGACTGGAATTTAGGAGGGTTAATTGTGGTAAATGTGAAATGTTTTTTTTCTTTTCTCTTCTGTTTTGGTCCTTTTATAAGCAAATGGATTTGTGTACTTGAGTTTTCCTGTCCACCCAGCAGCCATCCTCAGTGAGCTTCTTGAGGTCAGTCTGATGTCTCTACTCTCTGCTGTCTGATCTCATCAGTCTTCGTCTATTTAGAAGCTATAGCCATTACATTTTAGGCCCTGTTTACATGTCTAACAGTTTTGCTAAAAAGGGGTATGTTTTTCATTTGCATTTCAAAGAAATTCCACATTCATATGACAATGTTGTGAAAACGATCATTGTGCACACTGAGTCGCCAAATTGATTGAAAATGCTGCAGTAAGCATGCCAGGTGAGTAGGTGGCAGTATAATTTTGCAATTTAACACCACAGAGCAGTGAGTCAGTGAGCCATCACATCAAAGTTATGATGCAGCAAATCTACACTTTGCTGAAGGAGCTTTAATTAAGTCAGTAGAGTCAGCAGCGCAAATAAAGCTTGATACTTAGCCATTGATCTTCTTGTTCTCCTATTCGCACAAGGCTATTATGCTGAAAAGATAATACATATGCTTTAGCTCCATCATGTGTGGATTTGTTTTCTGGTAGGAGGCATTTTTCTACAAAGACCAGACTATGTTATAAGAAGATATATAGAACTTTAATAAACAATGTGTGTGGAATACAGTATAATCCGAAAGTGCTAGAAAAATACATTTGATCAAGTTTAACGAACACAGCAAGAATTACTGGCAATTTAAACAAAACAAAAACATTTGAACCTTAAAAAAGGTTCAACCAAAGGTTCAGTTCTTCACCCCTGAGAGTGTTGTGTTGTTTATAATAGGATAGCATTTACTCATTAGTAACCCATTGGCTCTTAACATGAACAGTGTTGAGACAGAGACATGCCAACTGAAACTGTGAGTCACACAGTACAGCTTAAAAAACAGACCTTAAAAAAAACAGTGTTGGATACATTTTATATACTTAAATGAACAAATAAATGTTCAGAATGACAATGTTCATTGAAGGCTTGCCTCTAATGCAGAATAAATGTCTTTTTATATAAGAGACAAGCTAGACAAGAACATCCAGACAGGACTGGAACTTGCATCTCTGTTAGCAACCAGCTGAGCTGTCACATCTTTATGAGCTCCAGACCACTATACGTCACCATGGAGAGGCTCACCATCCTGTAAACTGAGTAAGAACCGGTCAATGCTAAGATAACATAACAAGTGAACTATAATACAAACACTTTGTTAGCTGCCTTTTCAAATGCGAGTCTTATGAGCAGAGTAAACACGTATTAGATAATCATTTCCTGTTAATATATCTAATTCTTGGAAGTACCACAACACAGCCGAGTCAACAATAGTACACAGTGTACGCTGCAATTATTATGGAATAAGGACACATTGAGGATGTGGTCTCCTAAAAGATGCTGCACTTCTTCTTTTGACCACCAGGAAGCAGCAACATACAGTAAAACATCCTGCCAGCAACTGGAGCACCATGAGAAACGTTCAGAATCTTCTTCTTATTATGGCCAAAGATGTGTCGTCAGCCTTTTCCACATACGTTTGGTCTGTTTTGTATAATAATAATAATAATAATAATAATAATAATAATAATAATAAACTTTATTCATATAGCACTTTTAAAAACACAGTTTACAAAATGCTTTGACAAAACAAAGCAGAAGCAAGTAGAACCAACACATTAGTGTAAAAAGAACAAACAAAATAAATGGCATTTATAGCTATACAATTAGAAGCAAATGACTGAAGAAGAGAAATAAAGAATTAAAGAAATTGAATAAATCAAATAGATAAATAAACAAAACAAATTAATAAACTCAAAAGGTAGGAACAAACGCAAAAGAATGACATCACAGAAAGGCAAATCTATAAAAATGGGTTTTAAGAAGTGATTTAAAAGAAGTTCCTGCGATCCTGCGATCCTGCCTGAGGATCTAAGGCTGCGAGCTGGCTCGTAAGGAATTAAAATGCTACATAGGTCGGAGCCAGACCCAAAAGTGCTTTAAAAGTGATCAGTAAAATCTTTAAATCAATTCTAAAACGGACGGGGAGCCAATGAAGGGAAGCTACGACTGGGGTAATGTAATGTCGTCTGTTAAAACCAGTTAGAAGCCTAGCTGCTGAATTCTCTACCTGTTGGAGGTGAGAGAGTGATTTCTGATTGATATTGGAGAGAAGGGAGTTGCAGTAATCTAGAGTCAATGAGAGTCTCCTTAGAGTCAATGAGAGGAATCATTAATTTGACAGCATACAATGATATTTTTGGGAGTAGTGTGCCCAACTTTGTGTCAACAGTTTGTGTTTGACCCTTTTCTCTTACAAAATGTAAGTGAATGGCCACAAACTGGACAATTGATTCGAAAATTTTACACATAGTGCTGTATTAGGTTTAACATATTCTCAGTACCAAATGCCGAACACACCTTCAGCACTGAATGAAGAAAAGATTAGGCTACTATTAAGAATTAATAGTTGTAAACCCTAACAAACATGTGGTTCTCTACTTCATGTATAAGACTACATTAACTTATTTTCTGTTTGACAGATATAGCTGCAACTATGAGAATGAATTATAACTAAGATATTTATGAATGACAACATGAAAAGCAATGCCTACCAATGTAATTTAGCCTAATGTTGAACTGTTGAGACAATCACCTCTCTTTGCAATACCATCAAAGTCAAACGTCATGTATGATGTTGAAATGTGCAGCACAAAGGAAAGGTGTTTATCAGTCAGTTGTGATCTGTAAAGTGACTTGTTGAAGTTCAATCATGTCTCCCTCTTGACAACCGCTGTTTTAACCTCTGGCTTGAGGTGAGTGAGCAAGAGTCAACTTCAGGCCTATTGTCCAATCGAAATGTAGACAACACCCTCTGTTAGAATCAAGCAAAATAGCAATGCAAATTCACTGTAGTTGTTCGCCTCAACTGCACAACACCCACCCACCCAGCACAGTTCCAAGCTTTGTAGTTATATTTGTCATCCCGCAATTTGGTCTACTGAAAAGTATGTGTTCTGCCATCGCCATGATTTCATCTTCCAATAACTTGATTTTCTATTTTGGTCCGTGACTGTTCCTAACTAAAACCTCATTTGTGCTGGCACTATGTATGGGGAAGCAACTGCCATCAATTTTAAGTTGATTTGATATCTATAGATCACAGGTGTGTAAGTTACAAATGGGATTCTAAGAATCTGCTTATCCAAGGTTTTAATGCTCAGCATCTTATATGAATCAAAAGCCTAAAAGTTACCAATATAGGCTGTTTCTTGTTGTCTATGGAGAAAGTCCCAAGACTCCCTTAAATATCGAGCAATTTTATGAGCTGTTGTTAAGTGAAACATTACATGAAAACAATGTACATGTTTATTTGCATAAAGTGTGGGAAAGTGAAATCTGATCATAATTGGTCAGCCGCTTTTTTCTTTTCATATAAATTTGGAATGGATTTATCAGTGGACAGATCAGCTAATGTACTTTGTGTACTTCGTGCTGGTGAGGAATTCACATTGTGTGTGGCGTCACTGGCAGACAATGATGGTGTTCTCTGTGAGAAACCTGCAGGTTTTAAAGGGCTTGGTGACTTGATGGAAGTGGACATCATTTGCTAAATATAAACACTGACCTCGTCACTGATGCAGGGAACAAGCTGACTCACAATGGCTGCTGCTGAAAATACAGAGAGTGGAAAAACTGGGAGAAGTGTTCTGAGATTACAATTAGTGATGATGACAGTCAGTTAACATGCTAACATAAACTAACTTGATTCTGATTGCTGCCAGCTTCTGCTGCTGCTGCTGAGAGAGGTACAACAAGATCACATCACTTTTTACATGTATTCGCACTCAAGAAGTGGTGAAGAAACGCCTGCTACAGGAAAGCACTCTGGTCAAGCTGATCCAACTTCACCCCGGACCACAATTGTGCCGTACTTCACCACTGTCTGATGACCACCTAGTTCCAGTACAGTGAAGGCTTCTACAGACAGAAGCGCGGCTGTGCCATGGGCTCACCGGTGTCACCAATAGTGACCGACCTCTACATGGAAGAAGTTGAGAAGAAGAGCCTTGATTACCTTCACAGGAACAGGGAAGTCTGCCCTTCATGGACTGTGCAGTACACATTGAAGAAGACAGAAGCCTCAGCATTGAGCTGTACAGAAAACCTACACACACACAGATCAGTACTTGCTATTCAACTCTCATCACCCACTGGAGCACAAGCTGGGGGGCATCAGAACCCTAAACCATCGGGCTGAGACCGTGCCCACTAAGTCAGAGAGGAAGGAGAAGGAAGAGAAGCACATCAGGGGAGCACTTAAAACCTGTGGTTACCCAAACTGGACCTTTGTCAAAACACTCGCACACAGAGTTTAAAAGCCTGAAACTCCCCTCCAGTTGGTTAGAACTGAAGAAGCCTCTTGGATGAGAGGTGAAACTTCTTCAAGAAACTGAAACACACCCAGTTGCCTACAATACAGCACCTAGCAGATGTTACTTTGTAGTGCTCTTCAGCTTTTAAAATGTTTCTATTAAAACCACAAACGTCAACCTCATGGTGACATAGGAGGAAATGTCAAAAATTCACCGAACTCAATAGGGTTCATCATCTGGAGGTCAAAAACAACTAGAAATATTACAAAGTTAACTTATTCATCATTCTATGATATTCTTCTTGGAGTCCCTTAATGCTACACACAAAACAAAAACAAAATCAATTACTTATGATGGAATGTTGAGGGTGAGTCAGGAGTCTCACAGCCTGACGGAAGAAGCTCGGAAGTAGTCCTGTGCTATGGCAGTGGATACTTCTGTATCTTTTGCCAGATGACAGCAGGGTGAACAGACTGTGGCTGGGGTGGGTGTTGTCTTTTAGTATCCTTTGGGCTCTGTGCATACACCTCATTGATATCACAGATGCTCTGCAGATGGATACCAATGATGTTCCAATGCATTTGAGAGCCCTCCTTTCCTTTCAGGGCGCTTTCTTCCACTCTTTATGCCACTCACTCAGGAAATGCTACCACTGAGAAGACGACTGTGGACAAGGCTTCCCCTCTCACTCTGTTAGTTCTGATTGCATACTGGTGAGGGTCCAGGCTGGCTGGGATGTTGCTTTAATGTCCTGACGAACCAGTTTCAAAAAGGACTTCATCAGGATGGGGGTGAGTGTTTGGTCCATCCATCATGTGCAACAGCTGATCGACCTATGGATAAGAACGTTGCTCACTTCCTCCAAGTTATATCTTGAAAGTTATTTGTGGAAGAAAGACAAGAGTGACTATACACCCACAGTTGGTCATCATGAGGCCGGAATGAGCAGCTGAAGCAGTGTGAGTGACAGTTAGCAGGGGGCAGTGGTGAGCCGTCTGTAGTGGTGTGTCTGTATTGAGATCCAGAGAAATGCTGAGACAAAAGTGTCTGGTTCTTCCACATTATCTGCTGTAATCCATATCAGTGCTGAATTTAACAGGCAGACTCCCCTCCACGGTGACTTTGTTTGCTCTGTGATTTTCAGGACTGCAGCTCCCAGAAGCTTATTATGGAGCCTGTTCACACACTAAAGCTCTCACACAGTAAAGCTAATTTGGTTAAAGTGCTCAGCAGTGACCCTAAATCCCTCAAATTCCCCCTCAAGCACACTGTCAGTACTTTAAAACTCAACAGAGTTCCAACTGAGCTACAAAAAGTGTTGACAGTTGGACAGTTTCTGGGATCTTTACTCTGTACAACATCCATACAACAGCAGTGGCAACAGCAGCAAAGAAAGACCAAAAAAAACAACAAACACAACACAAATGATAATAGAGAGAAAGACCAGAACAAACACTAAGACCAAAAAGATGGGCAATACCTCAGGGACGAAGAGGACAATAACAGACGAAAAACAAAGACAATGAAAAACAGACAAAAACTAGAAGAGTGCTCTCCATTGAGTGCAGCTCTCCACCAGGATTAAGACTTTTATACACTGTGGATGTGACAAATACATGACAAAAAAATGAGAAAATACTCGCCCTCGAATATGTCACACTGAAACTATTCAGAGCGGCAGTGATGCAATTTTGCAATAGTACCTTCCAAAATGTATATTTGCAACACTGGTATATTGTCACATTGAAATGATGCGTAACGCAGTTCTAGCTGGACTGACAGAATAACAGCGGCAGTTTGCAGATGGAGGCAGCAGTTGAAGATATTCTTTTTGTTGGACCTTTGGAAGGTGACTAATAAATGTTTTGTAAAACAAGAAGTGTCTTGTCTATATATACATATATGTATACATATACATATATACACCCATATACACACACGTACAGACATATACACACACAATGCTCCAAAAAATTAAGGAAACACTTGATAACCTAATTATTCAAGTTGAAAATCTTTATTGATGTACATTGTATAATTTGTTGACGTAACAACAGTCTGGGCATGCTCCTGATGAGTTGATCGATGGTGTCCTGGGGGATCTCCTCCAAGATCATGGAGGTCTGTGCGAACTTCCAAGGATATGCCTCCCCAGACCATCACTGACCCACCGCCGAACTGGTCATGCTGGATGATGTTACAGGCAGCATAACTTTCATCACAGCGCCTCCAGACCCTTTCACGCCTGGCATATGTGCTCCGTGTAAACCTCCTCTCATCTGGGAAGAGAACGGGGCACCAATGGCAGACCTGCCAATTCTGGTGTTGTTCCGTGAATGCCGGTCAAGCTGCATGGTGCTGAGCTGTGAGCACAGGTCCCACAAGAGGATGTCAGGCCCTCATGCCACCCTCATGGAGTCTGTTTCTGACAGTTTGGTCAGAAACATGCACACCAGTAGCCTGCTGGAGGTCATTTTGTAGGCTTCTGGCAGTGCTTCTCCTGTTCCTCCTCGGACAACGGAGCAGATGCCAGTCCAGCTGATGGTTTGATGCCCTTCTACGGCCCTGTCCAGCTCTCCTTGTGTATTGGCCGGTCTCCTGGTATTTCTTTCATGTTCTTGAGACTGTGCTGAGTAACACAGCAAACCTTCTTGCAACCGCACGTATGGATGTGCCATCCTATAGGAGATGGACTACCTGTGCAACCTGATTTGGCTGCAGGTGCTGCTTCATGCTACCAGTAGTGATATTGAAGAATCAATCAAGAAGGAGAGAGCAATTGTCTGTGGCCACTTGGGTTGGGCGGTAATACGGTAATAAGGTATACCGCGGGTCTTAAAAATAGCAACGGTATCAGTTTCAATACTGTCATAAAAAAAAAATACAATGCACTTACATAGGAGATAAGGATTAAATATTAAATATAATTTATTTAGTGGCAGTATTTCGGTTCCGAGCTAACGAGAAGGGAGAGGCGGTAAATACTGACGAGGCAATTAGTAAATTGTGCAATAAGGACATCTCCGAAACAACAACGCATGCCCTTTTCACACAGAGTCGCCACATTATCGCCGCAGCGGCGGTTCTCCAATTCTCTGCCGTGGTTGTTCACACAGAGCCGAGCAGCTCAGGAGTAAAAGACGAACCAGAGTATAATTCACACAGTAAACTGGCGCTGCGGCTCCAAAAGAGGCGTGACGATACGTGTCATGGTGATGACGTGTTTTTTTCAACGTGTTTCCCCCGGTGTCCTCCTGTTAATCTAAACATGTACCTGCTGACTGTTTATAATCATATGGATGCTGTTATAATGTGTTGTGATTGAGATCCTGACCCACCAAACATCCTGGAAGGTGACAAAGTTAAGTTTTTCTCTAAATTACATAATTACATAATCGCCATCAGTAAACTGGACGCTGTCTGACTCTGTCACTTGCGGGGAGGGAGGCTGTTTTCTGGGGGAAAGATCACTGAAAAATCAGTTAGAGTTTTTTGCCGGGGACAGATGCTGTTTTTCGGGCAGAGATGTGATGAAGAGTCGGTCGGACCGACAGGCTGACAGACACTTCTCCACGTATAACTGCAGTATTATTTTCCTCATATAAGTTGCCAAAGACACGACCAGTTACTACGTTACTGTTGTTTGGTCCTGTAACGTTGCTTTGTGGGACATTTCTCTTTATTTTGTTGAGTGATGGACCTGTTTAGTTATCAGACAGTGAACACCATCAGACCGGCACACCCCCGCTCTGCGCCGCCGGCTTATCCGTTCACACTGGTTCGGTTTGCCAATACTGCGCACCATCGGAGCGGGTTTTTAGCACCACAGGTAAAGTTGTCAGTTCGCAACGTGCCCTGTTAAGCCGGAAAAAGTGCTGCTCTTTGTTATTAGAAGTTGTTTGGGCTGTGATTTAATTTAATTGATTTGTGTGCGCGAAAACTGTTCTGGATGTTTATGTTAATTTAATTCTATTTGACTTTTGTATTTGCATTTTTTTATAAGCTGCTATTTGTTGCTAATAAAAGTTGTTAATATCGTGCATGTTATGTTGTTATTGGTTCAGTAGGCTATTAGTGTTTGGTATTCAGTTTCTGAATGATGTAGGCACAAGCCAACAGTTTGGTGACGCTGTCTGAGCCTTACGTCATAATTTTTAATTAGTCACGGTAATACCGTATACCCTGGTAAAATAGGGAGGAGGTTTGACGGTATCAAAATTTGGATACCGCCCAACTCTAGTGGCCACCACATGCTAAACCATTCCCCTTTCGACGTTGCCTTGCTTTTGCCTCTCCATTGCACCTGTTGTCACTTTCATTTGCACCAAAGCTGAAATTGATTCACAATCACTTGTGCTTCCTAAATTGACAGATTGTTATCCCTGAAGTGTTTCCATAAGTCTTTTGAGCAGTGTATTCAAAATTGGATGGTCAAACTCTCATGACCCCTCTGGTATCCTCGCAAGAGTTTACACTATAGATGTACTTGGAGATGTCTTAAGCTTTTCAAATGCTTAAAACAAAAGAAGTTTGTATGACACATATAAAGTCAAAAAAGTCTGAAGGACCACAGTGTAAGGTGAGGTTAATGGCCTGTTGTCTTGCGATAATTCGTACAAATGGATCACAGCAAACACTTTTAGTTTCAGACTTATTCAATCCAGGTGTTCCAGCCAATAAGAAACCAGGATTTACTACTTCCAGGGAAAATTACAATAACAGAATGATATATTAGATAACAGTGACAAAGCAAATAATCAGCCACAAGCTGTTTCAGGCTGAACAGATAATGGCAGTAGGAGTGGATAGATGTACAGCTGGCCTGTTTTTTGGCACAAATGGAAGCTTTACATTCAACTCCTGACAGCCGAGTTACCAATGAGCATCTGCTGGACCTGTTTCAGCTCACAGTCAGTCAGAAGATCCTGCCTTCATCGCCTGCTGTTTTACAGAGAGCTGAAACCATCAAAATGTTTCCTGCCCGACCCACTTGGTAAAACATTACCTACGTCTGTTAAGTACTGTCTTTATACAAGTAGCATTCACAGACTCACCTTTGTACAATAAAAGCCTAAAACATGGAACACAGATTTTTTTCTTTATATTCTGCAGTCGTGCCCCTAAAACACAAAGAGGACCATGCTGTCTGACTGGCAGCTAATTAGCATTTTTCTTTTATCGGGCAGGAAATTAATATGACATTCTGTCCAGATATCACATCATCACTGACATACCTCATTGGTGGATTTCATTCAGACCACTTTTAATGAATGCTGAGCAGTGAAACAGAACAGAGCAGCTGTTCACTCTCTGTTCACACATCCAATAAAGTCATGAATAAACCTTCAAATTCACTCTCAGAATCCTAGTTTACTTCCTGTTCGCTTACAGTTGACAGGACCATGTGTGCATAATTTGTGATTGACTCAAAGAATTGTGAGGTATTGTCCATACTGCACACAGTTTATGTATGTTATTGTGTTATGTTATCCTCTTCCTTCCTTCAATATGCTGATTTTAGATATCTGTCTTAAGAAAGGTTCTAAAGAGCTTTAAGGTTTCAAGCATCCTTTCAGGTAAGTGAAAAAAGATCATTCTGTTTTTGAAATTACACAGTGAACAGAAAATCAATTTCTGCTAAACCAGAACATGACACAGATGTTTAACTGTCACTCACCAACAGTGCTGTAGCCAGGGTTTAGAAATTAGTAAGGTCCAGATTTTGTTGTTGTAGTTGTCTTTTATGAAGCTGTTATCTGTTAATAAGACTCTGTTGTCTTATACTTGAGTGTCAGTTTAATATGCAGAGACACTGGAGTAGAGAAAAAACTGTACTCAAGTATAAATATTGTTTCTTTACAAAAAATGAGTAGACCTACTCAGGTAGAGGTAGTGATCAAAATAGCTACTTCAAGTAGAGTACTTAAAATGACTTGAGTCGTGAGTAATTTCAAAAATACCGTCTTTTATTTGATGTGAATCTGACTGATCTTATTATTTCAACCGCAGATGGTCTTCTATGGGTTAAGGTAAAGAGGTGAACAGACTATTTATTTGTGATGAAATGACAAATGATCATCTCCTGATTGGACCAAATGCCTCATACACAAGGGTGTTGGGACCGTCCACATGGTTCTGACGTCGGATCGGATCAACCACCCTTATGTCCTGTAGGTGGCCCCTGCTTGTCACAGCCCCCCCAGGTTTGAAACTCCCATCTCCCATTGTCTGCAGGCCACCTGAATGCGTCAGTTTCCGCTGCAGCCGGAGGAGATAAATACAGCGGCAGACTCTTTTCAACGCAGTCCCAGGGTTATGTGTTGCTGGAAGCATCGGCTCTCGCCTACGCAACTATTACTCTAAGGGAGCATACAGATGTCTGGATTTATTTTTCCCGCCTAGGCCGCAGTCTTTCATCTCGCCGGACGAGCCAAAACTTGGCCGTATTCACCGAACACGCTCCGGATCCTGAAAAGATGCTGTTCGACCAGCCTCTCTTAACCTGCCTGCAGAAGGAGGATAATCTTATTTTTCCTCAGAAAACGCCCGCTTTTGCCCGTTTTCTTATTGCCCATGTCCACTTTGCTGTATTAACATCCACCGCAGGACGCTGCATCGCCTTTAATCCATGCCAAGGAAACAAGCTGGATTAAGGAAGACACAACTACAAGCGAGGCTTATTTAGTGTCTGGGCAGATACTAGAAGTTAGCGTGTATTGTATGCTTGTGAGTAGGGCCTGACCGATATGGATTTTTTGGGGCCGATACCGATTATTAGGGGGAAAAAAATCTGATAACCGATTAATAGGCCGATTTCTTTTTTTTTATAAAGTTTAAAAATTTTATTAATTTAAGTAATATATCTACATATTTACTTTTTTTTAACAAATGGCTGCTTTTGAGCCTTCAGACACTTCTACAAAGAATTAAAGGCAGAAAAATAATTTCAAATCCTTTTTATTGCTGAGTCAAGCAGCATATTAACATGACAACCATCCAACATTAGGCCTACAACAAGGCACCATTAGCTACTGCTCTTCACGCCGACAGGAAGACCGACTGATCATCTCAGTCATATACCACGGAATTATCATGAATCAAACTCGGACCAGAAAAGCGTTTTCAACTACTCGCCTACTCGCCAGCCCCCCCCCCGCCGGTCGGTGCCTCCCCGTCTTAACTCACGTTACTCATTTTGCTCTGGTCTTATCTGGAGACATGCAGCTGCCTCAGTGAGAGAAGTAGCTAGTCGATTACGTAATGTGTACTGTTATGTTTATTCTACCGTTACTGGCACGGCTAATATGTGTAGCAAGGCTAATAGCAGATGGCTAATTCTAACTTTAGCTTACATATTATGTAGTGCTTAAACGTTAACTTGGCGTGATCGAGATCAACACAGCGGGGAACATCGTGAAGTGGGTTGAATTGAAACTTGTTGACTTATTGTTTATTTCACAAACGTGTTTATTTACCGTTTAGGCGGACCACTCTCCTCCGTCACTCTGCTGTGGTGTGAGGTGGTTAGTGGATAGTGGATAGTCATGAGGTCGGTGCGCCCTCTTCAGGATAAATAGCCTAATGTCGGGGGATCTTTTCAAATGGGGGAACATTTTCAAAGTAAAACCAAGTCTTATTCCCTGCATTTTTTTTCTGAAAATATCGGCGACAATCGGCGAGTTTTGGCTGATTACCGATTAGTCTCGGTCGGGCCCTACTTGTGAGCTACATTGTTCTTTGTGAGTTTTGTGGACCGCCGTGTCCCTCTTTTTATTGCTGTTCGTTTTACGTGATAAAACATGTTGGTTGCTTTCCCTTTTCGCTCATCACGAGCTGATTTGAGCTTAGCCACCACTAAGGGCGTTAGCCCTTTGTCTTTGTCTTGCTCTTTCTCTCTCTTTAAGTAACCCACATGTACATGTAGCCTACACCCATATTAGGGGTTACGCACGCACACACGTAATCTTATGGGCGACCTGTTGGAGACTTATGGTTGATGACCTCGTTAACACATAAAATACATGTGTCTCATGATATCTCCGTTTTATGATTTCAGAGATGGACGCCTCATGGTGGCACGTCCACCTTTTTGTGGAACAGTGGGTCACTTGCACTACGAATTCATCTTGTGTGCAATCAAAGTGCACACGAGGCCAACGGTGGTGTAACTGTTGCCGTTGTTCAAATCTTGCGTGTTCGTTCATTTGACTAGCTTTAGGTGACGTATTCACGTCCACCATTTTTGGAATTCTAGACATATGATTCAGCAAAATCTATTGTCCTTTTTGAATTCGTATCCACGCGTGACTTCTCCAAGTCACGTTTCGGCCATTTTTGTAGTCGAACGAACGTGAGTTCCCCATTTCCGGTTCGGCCATTTTTGTAGTCCTTTCAACGGAACACTCCGTGACGTCACCCTCCAAGGGAGCGTGGCCACCATTTTGGCTCTCGGCCATCTTGTTTCTTTAACTACAACCGCCATCTTGGCTCCTCTTTCTTTGTCTCTGATACACACACACACACACACACCCATGCTTGTTTGTTATTTGTGCTTGAGTTTGTCTTAGTTTAGTTTCATAGTTTAGCTGCTTTGGTTGAGTAATCGATTTGTGTTTATTGAAAGTATTATTGATTATATTATATTATATTGTGTACATAGCAGTTTTCTGTGATTATTTTGTGCATATGTTTTGTAGCATTTATTGGTTGTGATGGTCATTTCTCGGATTCATTTCCTTCACTGTTCCTTTAATTGTAAATTGTAGGAGCCGTATGTAAGTCTGTCTGTGTGCTTGGTTTGTGGATGTGGACACTGCATTGGTGCGTGGGTAGGGGTGTGTCACTGTGGGCGTGTGATCCGTGGTTACTTGTGATTGCACTCACCTGGTCTCATCAGTTGCCGTTTGAACATGGCGTGGGGTGAGGCACGGGGGTGAAATTTTCTGTTGACCGATGCGCTATCACATCACATTGTGCTTCCCTTTACCTTAGTAACCTTGCACAGACGTTTGTAAGCAGTTGGAGCTTCTGTATGTTGCCGTGATATGGAAATAAAGGTGCTTTGAGAGCAAGAATAAAGCGCAGTGTGCGCATCAACAATTTCTCCCGTGTTCAGCCCACCGCGGCTGATTGTTTTATTTATTGGTCCCTGATTTCAGGGTGGTGCCCCATTTTAAAGATTTGAAGATTAATTTTATTATATTTTTTAAATGTTTATTATTTATTTTATTAATTTTAATAATTATTTTCAATAATTATTAATTCCTAATAACCACACCTGCCCTACCATCCATTCCCAACAAGGGCAATATTTACAGTTTGTATCTCTCCAGTGTGAACAAAATATTACATTATTATTAAACTCTATTAAAGGTGGAGCTTGTAGAATATGTGAAAAACGTATGAGACTGGGATGGAAACAACTGCGCTCCCCCCTCCCCTCCCTGTTTCGACTGCGTAGCTCCACCCCATCTTTTGCCTGAATTCTCGTGGATGTGCGCGACTGCGGCGCTTGAAATATTAACGTCGGAACTTTTCTGTCATACACTTGTCATGGCCGAATTACAGGTAAGAAAGTACTTTACCTTTCTCTCGTGATAGAGACCGACAACAATTATTTCCTGCTAATGTCTCAGCACGACATAGCCTACATGTCTGGCACTAAAACAGCTACGATATTTGTCATACTGACGTGATACTTATACAGCATAATCTAATGACAACAGCAACACATATATCACGGGAAAGAGGTGTGAATGCTAAGAATAATAAAACAACGTATAACGCTAAAGTAAACAATTACCCCCACATGCACGGACTATCAGAGACAACCACTTTATTCAGACACTTCTTTCTTTTCACCACAACCTGAAAATAAATAATAACTGTCACATCCATATTTACACGGCACACGTCCTCTGTATGTCGTGTATATATAACGGTATTGACAATACATTTGACGTTGACTTTGACTTGCTTGTAGCTGTTGTGAGCCTTTGGCTACGGTTAGCATAAAGATAATCAACTCACAACATTACTCGTCAATTGTGACCACAAACCACCTGCTTTATTAGATTCACAGTCATTTCAACTACACAGCCAATTACTACCACACATTTAGACTATCAGCTACGTAAAACTTACATTGGAGGCTCACCTGTCCAGGAGAAGAACAGCAAGCTCAGAATCCAACTTCAGTCCGATGCTATCACAAAGCTCTCTCCACCTCGGATATGCTTGTCCAATGTTTACACTAGAGTTTAAATTCTCTGCCCAAGCCCGAGCCCGGACTTTCCCGCCACTATCCTCGGGCCGGGCCCTTCATCAAGCATTTGTGTTTGTTTGTTTTTTTTAATCATTACTTTATTCATTTGCGATCCATTCTGTTCTGAATAAACAAACAACGCTGTTTACATTTACTGCTGAAGGGGAAGGTGATGGTCCACTTTAGTGCGGGTAGCTCCGGTTACTCAAGAGAAGGCAGGCAACATGTGGGGGTTTCTGCATGGCACTTTTATTCATAATACTGACTATACCATGCCAGGTCTCTACGGCACTAGATGTTACAGGCATACACTCAAATGAACATAGGCTGAGGTTCTTGCACCAACACTTCACAAAATAAAGACAAAATAAAATGGGGAGTCTTCACTCTGTCGGCAGTATCCTTTCTCACGGGGAGCGGAAGTACACCTGCTCTTCTTCATCGTACAGGTTACATTACCCACTAAACAAAAGGAGGCGCCACCTAGTGACGCTACATTGAATAACTCTGAGTTACACCACGTATTAAAAAATTGTCGGGTTTAAATCGGGCTCGGGCTCATAATTACTGTTAATGTGTCGGGCTGGGCTCGGACACAACGTGCACAAGCTCGGGTAGGGTCGGGCTTGATTTTTTGGGCCTGATCTAAGCTCTAGTTTACACACGATTTATTCCGCCTATTGTCACTCTCCCTTTTAGACTCTCATTTCTCTACGTCGGTCGTCCTTTTTCCTGCCGGGACGTCCGCCATTGCACCTTCACCACCGATGGAAGGTGAACTCGCATCGACTTTGGTCGAGCAACCAATAGGAACGCCCAAAACAGCTTACTCTGTAAAATGAACTGTGATTGGCTGAACACTGCCGTCACGACACTGATTTTTTACAGAACCAAGAGAAGACACAGAAGTCCAATGTTCCGTCATAACACTATGAATTACAGTATGAAAGTATGTATAACTGAAAAGTTATTATTGATTTTTGACCAAATGACGCCTAAAACAACGTACACACTACAGCTTTGAGTTAAAATAATATTGTGTGCTTGTTATCTCCTATATTATATTATGATCAGGAAAATAAATTAGCAAATTGTATGTGCATAATAGATTGTGTCTGTTATGCCAAAAAAATAAATATAAAGAGTGTCAAAATGTTACAGTGTCTTTACACTTTGATAAATCCAGTCAGGATGTCCCAAGTCGCAGTGTGACCCCCCACAACTGCTCTGTCCAATCACACGAAGACGGTAAGATTGGGGATGTGTCAACATCAGTCTGCCATCTTTCTGAAAATGTCTCAAATCAGATGACTCATTTGACTTCATGTCTTCACTTTTACCTGAAGACATTCTGTTTGAAACCTTACATCAGTAGTTTGTCTTAATAAAGGTTTATTCTATTCTATTCTATTCTTTGTTTCGTGCGCATAATTTGGTCTCTGCTTTTCTCTTCACACTACACCACTGAGCGTGACTAATTAAATGCACACGTTAGCTTGAATATTAAGCTACATTACTACACAGTTTACACAGTATTGTGCATGATTTTATAAAATAAAAGACAAATAAAAGTAGAGCTGCCATACAGACATTTAAAGGTCTGACCAGTTGTTTCAACTCCTGATTATACAGTTATATAGCGCCGAGTTTAATATTTAGGGTTAGGGTTAGAAAGTCAGTGACCTCATAGCTGGCTACAGCCATGCTCACTACCGTTACTTTTAACTCTATTGCGTTACATTGTCAGCACAGGGCTGACAGAGAGCAGTAAGTGTGTCTGTTATGTTAAAACTTATAAATTTAATGCATACACAACTTACATGCTTCAAAACTACTACTACTCATGCTTTCTGCGGTAATGTAGCTAAATAATAAAACTAACGTGTGCATTTAATTAGTGACGCTCAGTGGTGTAGTCTGAAGAGAAAAGCAGAGACCAAATTATGCACACGAAACAAAGACAAACTACTGATTTCAAACACAGAATGTGTCTGATATGAGACATTTTCAGAAAGATGGCAGACTGATGATGACACATCCCCAATCTTACCTTCTTCATGGGATTGGACAGAGCAGTTGTGGGGGGTCACACTGCAACTTGACCAGAGCTTATCAGCAGGCGCTGATTGCCAATCTGCAATATTGGAAAACAATACAGCCAATCCTTTTTGTTATAGTGTACCACACTCCTGGTCCTTACTCTGAATTTTTATCAAGTTCAGTCGTTATACCAGATTAAGAAATTATCGTGGGTGATCTTAATTTTCATGTGGACATTGATAATGATAGTCTTGCCACTGCATTTACCTCATAACTAGATTTGATTAGCTTCAGTCAGCCTTACAAAATGACTTTGTTTACACAGTGTGACATGGACTAAACCTTATGGACACTGCCAGGTTAAACAGCATGATTTATGTTTTATTGTGAATCCTTATATAATTATGGTGTGATCTTTAATGCTTGCTGTGCACATAGTATTTATTGATGTTGTTTTATAATGTGTTGCTGTGCGTTATAGGAGAGATGGACAATTGCATGTTTTAATCCTAGTGGGCGTGTGCTGGTTACTTACCTCCCCGAACTGTCAAAACAAAAGCACATGTCGCTGATTGACACACCTGTTGAGCCCTTTAATTAGTGATCTCATTGGCCAGCGGAGGATTTCTGCTCTTTATAAGGAGGACGCCAGATTTTCGAAGGGATGACAGGAGCACAGGAAACAGGAGAGGCCGTCCGGTGTCTACCATATGTGAAAATTGGCACCCTTCTTTGTGTGACAAAAATGATTCCTTGCATGAATATAAAACTCATGATGAAATATCATTGGAGTTATTGGCCAACTTAAATCCTTTTTCCTACAGAACAGAACATTTTTGTGGATACAGCTGTCTGTGTTGTATAACAGTGAACATCAGCTGACTTTTATTCCTGAAAGAAATGTTTGTGTTTTTGAATGAAACCCATGCTTGCCATCAGTTCTAGGTCTACGCGTAAGTAGCACACTGTACTAAACGTGTAGCAGCATGTGAAATGTTAAAAGACACTGCAGTTTACTTTCTTTTGATAGAGCATCAATTATCAGTAATGTATTTATTGGCTTCAGTAGCCCCTTTTAGTTAGAAAATGTGCCACATTTGCAGCCGGGTAAAGGCTGCAATCTGCCGCCTTGTCTATGTGAGACGGAGGTGTAATACTCCTCTGCAAAAAAGCCGCCACTGGGGTAGGCGTCAACATGTGACGTGACGTGAAGCACGAAGTTGGGCGTGAACAGTGACGAGTGAATCTGGTTATTGACGATTCTCTTGGCTGTGATGGTAGCATCTCCCGGATCTCAGCGGCTTTCCAGTTGCTCATCTTGACGTCCGCGGATGAAGTGATGAACTGACTGCTGTGATCAGCTGTTTCGTGCTTTTAAAACTCCCGGCTGTGGGTCGCACAACAATGCATGTCATCGACACCTCCGCCCATGTCACGCAATTGCCAGCACATCGACACCTTGGATTTACATAGCAATGGAGGTGGCAAAAAGTGTACCCTCCAAGGGTTACACCCCACTTTTCCAAAAAACATCCTTGTGGGTTTTTCTTATGTACATGCACACAACCCACAACTTACACCATCCATACATCAACACACTTGACAGGTATTACCTTTTGGGACTCAAAGCCAAGGATGAGACAAGGGGGGTTGGTAACACAAGAAACACAAAACCAGGCATAACCCCTGCCCATATTGCCAGGATTATGTTCAAAATAACATTCCTGGCCTGACCAGTGATGTAAAGAGTCAGTCGCTTAATGGATGTCCCATGTGCAGTATTTTTCCACTACAGTTACCTTTCACATGACCAAGTCACTGGCCTATCCAGGTGTGTTTTCAGGTACCTGATAAAGTTGTGGTTGATCCAGCATCCTTTATATTCATTCTGCAAACATCACATTTTGCGATTCTTTTGTTTTCACTGTGTGTGTAGTTCCTTTAGGCAAAGCTTATGCCAAACAGGAGAGCAGCAGCAGTTGCTGTGATTGCCGCCGTAGGGTCGTTGCCATCAGTGGCTGCATGCAACGTACACCAGATGCATATGGTAACACATGAGGGAATGACGTTCTGCTTGTCAGACATTTTCTTAATGTTGATGCCCCAAAAAATTATAAATAAAGGTTGTTCATGAGTCCCAAATCTCGAGTCTGAATCGAATCTCAAGTCAAGTCTCAAGACACTGAGTGTGCGATTTAAATGCGACTTGAGTCAAAGTTGCAATCTAGAGTCCCCATCACTGACGCAAGCCTAGAGTATTAAGTTTTCCAATCAGCTTCATGGGGGAGATTGTGTTGAATGCTGAGCTGAAGTCAACAAAACATCATTCTGATGTAGCTGTTCTTATTCTCCAGGTGTGTGAAGGGCAGTAGATATGGCATCCTCCGTGGACCTGTTGGTTCTGAAAGCATACTGGTGAGGGTCCAGGCTGGCAGAGATGTTTGATTTGTTGTGCTGGAGAACCAGTTTCTAAAAGCACTTCATCAGGATGGGGGTGAGAGTCACAGGGTGGCAGTCATTTAAAGTAGACACAGCAGACGTTTTAGGTACAGGAAGGATGATGTCTGTCTTGAGGCAGGAGGGAACAGCCTCCTGTTAGAGTGAGATGTTAAAAATGTTAGTAATAACATCAGCAAGTTGATCTGCATGTTTTTAGTACACGGCCTGGTATATAATCTGGACCAGCAGCCTTATTTATATCCAGTTTGTGGTGTATTCACTTAATAACTCACAGGACGCAGTCACTCTTACTGCACATTGTGTTTACTTAGCTCGTTGCAAAAAAACGGAACTCAGTACATATCCCAGCATCCTCTGGTACACTCAGGTAACTACGGCACAACCAAAGTCCCAAAATACAAAACTCAAAGTTCAATACATCACACAGTTTCAGCAGGATTTTCCTCAAATCTTCTATGGTTACTGACAGTGACCGGTCCTCTGGAGGTGGAGTAGACTTCACAGCTGAGTCTGTGTTGAGGAAATTAAAGCAAGCAGAAAATGTGTTCAGCTCATCTGGCAGCGTGGCCTCACACACTCCTCCTTTTGTACTTTTGTGACATTTTGAATCGGCTGCCACATGTCTTTTTTCGTGCTGTTGCATGCACAGGCTTAGGGGCCCCACGTGTGGAGGGATCCTTGAATTGGTCAGATTATTTTTTAGAAATTTAAATACACTTTTTTTTTTTATTACCTGGAGCTCGGATCCTGCATGCTGGGAGAAAATTGATGAAGATATGAGGAAATACTGGATTAAAATGGGGCCTGAAACAGGCCAGAACAAAGATGCAGATGTGGCTGCATCTAAACGACAACACAAACATCAAAAAAGATACTTTTCTAAAACTTTGTTCACAAGAAAACTGGCAAATGCCGAAAATGTTGCAAGAGAATGGTTACTGTATTCCCCTTCAAGAGGATCTGAATTTTGTTTCGGATGTAAATTATTTGGTGACAGTGATTGTCAGTCCGCTTTCACAGTGGGCTACAGTGACTGGAAGAATGCAGCCGTGCGCCTCGCTGAACACGAAGGATCGAAGAGCCACAAAAAGGCCATGGTAGCCTATGTTGCACGCTGTGCTGATGCTGGATGCATTGATACAGAACTGAATCAATGAAACAATTTGACAGTGAGTGTGAATACTGGACGGAGGTCTTAAAGAGGGTGGTTGCGGTGGTTAATTTTTTGGCGGAGCGAGGACTACCATTCAGAGGACACAGTGAAACTTTCAGACAACCTGATAACGGGAATTTTATGGGAGTGCTGAAAGTCATAGCTGAGCCATTCCTGAAAGCCCATATTGAAAAATATGGTAATGCTGGTAAGGGAATACCTTCCTATTTGTCTTCAACAACATGTCTGGAGTTTATTGAGCTCATGGGGGAGCAGGTGCTTGCAGAGATAATCAGGCAAATAAAAGTGGCAAAGTACTTTTCGACAAGTGTAGATTCCATGCCAGATGTGACCCACATAGATCAGCTGACATTCATCATGAGATATGTGTCACCTGATGGCAGGATCGAGGAGCGCTTTTTGAAGTTTCTACCCTTTCAGAGTCACTCAGCAGAGTCACTCTGCCAGGCTGTGCAATGAATCCACAGTTATCCCACTAGCCTATGTCCGCCCATTGCGAAACTCATTCCGTCGCCAGCAAGCATACAAATCATAATAGTATCATTGTTAAGATTATGTCAGTGACAGACTTCGTTCCAGTGTGATGTTTACAGGACATTGAGTGTAAATCCTCTCTCCACACTGGAAACAGGCTGGAATAGATAACATAAAACAATCAAGTATCATGTCTTTACTGTTGTATAAACCCCCTTGGGTTTGTCTAAGGTGCTCTTGGATGCTAATTTAGAGTAAAAACAAAAACCCAGCTAACAAATAGCTCTTGGACAGTATTTCTTAATTAGAACCAGCTCATTTGTTAAAACATTTTTGGAAAATGGTCTAATGCTATCACTGGGTAATTTAAGTTCTATCAGACTTTGTCAGCTATTAAAGGTGTACAGAATATGAAAAATACCTCCTCAACAACACAACAATTGTTAAAAATTCAATGTACAGTTAAAGCATGTATCCTTGCCTCCACCTTATTTTAGGGAAGGGGATCCCCAATGTTTTGGCCAGAGAGGGATGCCAAAAACGAGTGTGTGCAGACCTCTTACCAGATGCATCAGTGGCTGCCGACTGGTACGAGGAGGAGGTGGGATTGTTAACAAGAGTGTCATCCTTTGGAGTCAACCCTTTCAATACTGCAGAAGACCAAGAGGCTGCACAAAGAATATTTGGTCAACAATGTCCAGATGTGACCATACTTCTTGACAATGTCCTCAATAATCACCCTGAATATTTTCAGGAGGGACTTCAAGGCCTGATAGACATAACCAGGAGACAGTCCCAGCAGTGAGTTCTGAACAACCCAGGAGTTTTGTTGTTGTTGTTTAGTTCAGGTCATGCTCTCTCTCTACTCACTTTTGCCATGGTGGCACATAAGGCCGCCACAGAGCATCTCCACTTCTCCCGGCAGCAGTTGTTTTAGCTTCAGCCCATGATTCCCACCCCGCCTCCTCTCTTTCTTTCTCCACTGTACGTCCCCTGATCAAATGCACATGCAATTAAATAAATTCAATTGTGTTTTCACGCTGTTAATGTGACATGCAGTGTGTGGTCGTCCATTATTATTATTATTATTATTATTATTATTATTATCATTATTATTATAAGCTCTGATAGTGGTGTCACTCTCATTTCGTAAAATATTGACTTAAGCCTGTGAATATTCTCATTCATCCGTGTCATAGTTAACACCAGATCCAGCCTGGACAGATGCGATGAGAGGTGGAACGTCTTTTAAGACAAATAACCAAGTCCAGTTGTGTTCGATTTAAATTTCCTTGAGAAAAATATTGACTTGTGTGTGGTGAAGAGACTGGTTCTTTGGTAGGAGTGGACCAACGCAATGGGTTGTTGGTTAAAATAAGGCACAAACACCGAGGATCCAGTTCATTGTTATTTATTGTTAAGCTGGTTGCTTTCTGATAGGAAGGATAAATGAAAGAACAGCAAAATATTAATCCACGCAACTCAAACATCAGGGTCAATTAGCAACTGAACATAGGACACTTAATCTAAGCAAACTCAGCTAAAACTTAATAAAGGTTAGAAATTAGCATCAATAATCTTCTTTAACTATTAAATATACTAAGTGTGTGTGGAACAGAAATGGGTAAGTCACATCAAATACACAGCTCAACAATTGGGGATGAGGCCAGCCAGCTCCTTTGTTCTCAGGGCAAAGGCCTCACAGGTGAGCTGGCTGCCTATAGACTCCAGACTCAATGGATGTGAGGTGGAGGGAGGTGGGTTTGTTTTTTTTGTTTTTTTTTTCAGAGAGGAATTATGACACTTAATCAGACTTCCACATGTGTAGTAATTAAACTGTTTAGCACAAAGTATGGATAAAAATTATGAAACTTTTCGGATGAGATGACCTTGAGGGTACGCTCGCAGTGCGACACCTGCTGGTGTTTTTTGGTAAATGAACAACATGGATTTTAAAAGGGGAAAATAAAGGTTGTGATTGGATCTCCAGTGTGGAGAGAGGATTTAAGCTCAATGTCCTGTAAACATCACACTGGAACGAAGTCTGTCACTGACATAATCTTAACAATGATACTATTATGATTTGTATGCTTGCTGGCGACGGAATGAGTTTCGCAATGGGCGGACATAGGCTAGTGGGATAACTGTAGATTCATTGATAAGACTGTCAGGCACACACAAAGCCAGTAATAGCCTACACTGTTTTCGGCATATAATAATGCTGTGTGACGCTAACACTCAGTTAATGTAGCTACGAACCAACTTCCACTCCATATTTATCCATAAATGGACGAAGACGTCCTGAACCAGCTGTCATATCAATTTGCCGCCTGATCCACCTGTCTGTATACCTCTGTGTAGGTTCCACCATGTCACGAGACAAACATGGAAGAAGTTGCGCAGTTTATTGTGTTTAACCGGCGAAGAGCTGTCATTACGCGCGACTATTACGCACGGCGGAGGTGATCCCCTCATCTAAGCTGCCAATTAGGCTACACTTAACAGTTACCACTACAACTCCTGAGAGTGGTGGGACAAAAAGTCCTCTTGCCCTCTTGCGCCTGGGTGTAGCTGGGACGATCAGGACAGTAGAAAAGAACCATAAAGGGGCCGCTGCCACCTGCTAAATATGCCCGGGGTTGGAGATCAGGGTCGGATTGAGTCAGCACAGTCTATGGCTATAATTCAATTCATTGGGCTTTTATTTTGAAGTTCAGTGTTGTTTAAGATCAGAAGCGGGAGTGAAGCTGACCTCATCCTCTGCTTCAAAGAGGGACAGCCTGTCGGACAGTCTCTGCTCCGTGTCCGGAGCCCGGTTGGGACCGGAGACGGGCGGCAGAACACGCTGTGAAAATGATCTGACTGAATGGAAGCGAAGCGCTACAGCGTGCGCAGCAGAGACAGAGACCCAGCGCAGCGAGGAGAAGATGAACTAAACGATGAGCTTGTCGCTAATGTGAAAAAATAAATGCAGCTTTGAATATGTATTAATGTGCTCAAAACACAACATTTACAAAGAAGATTTTTTTTTATAGGCCATTCATCTACTGTCTACGGCTAAAACTTAATTCACTGGGCTTTTATTTTGAAGTTCAGACACTTCCGGTCTGTCATCGGCCTTAATGTGCTGTTTAAGATCAAAAAACGAAAAGACAATCAAAATTTAACCGTAATTTGATTTTGGTTTCCTCATTTTTTTGTTTTAAAACCAAAAACCAAAAACCAAAAAACGTTTTCTGACAGTTCGGTTTAAAGGAAAAATCAAACTAACGAAACGTACACGGACCCATGTGGAATAACATACTACAACGCTTCCATAAGACCAGTACTGCATTGCAAACTGTGGAACTGGATTTATGTAATGCTGTCGATTTGATCAGCTCATTGAGGGATTATGTGGCCAACCTACGGAATCATTTTGACAACTTTGAGAGTGACGCAAAAAACATGTCTCCGACAGTGTCTAGACAATATACAGCGGACACAGGGAGACACAGAAGAAGGAAAAAACAAGCAGATGAGTCAACTGAACCGGACTGTGAGTAGTCGGGCTGTGACAGGTTCAGAGCGACAGTCATAGGCGGCGCCAGGGTAGGGCTTGGTTAGGCTATAGCCCCATCAAGAATTGTGTTAGCCCTACCATAAAACAACCAAGAAAAAAAAAGAAAAAGAAAAAAAAAACAAGAAAAGTGCGGAGTCCAACAGCGCCACCGCGGCGCGTCGTAACAGCATTCAGGCAGCTGCGATGACAACTTTCACTCATCGGGGTCCCTCCTGAAATCAGTGGGGTCCTGTCAGTCCATACGTCACTCATGTGAGTGCGCTTTTAGTGTATACTCGACACAGAGACAGTACGCTACTAGTTGATTAACTAACGTTACCTGGCTCTTGTAATTAGCGTTGGCGGCTATAGTCACTCATGTTATTAAGCTCACGTTAGTAAGCTGGTCAAAATTTATCATGGATACATTTGTTTTTAAACGTCGTAAGACGGAACAACAGATGGCGGTGGCAGGTGTGTTGGATAAAACTATGGACACACTGGAAAAGTTACCCTTCAAGGCTAATAGGTAACCAGCAGAGATATTTCAATGCTGCCTGGTTTGACACATACAGCTGGCTTGAATATTCAGTTGAGATGGACGCAACTTTCTGCTTTGCCTGCCGACATTTTTTGAGTGGTGGAGGGCACCGGTTCCAATCCGAGCCGGCCTTTTCTAATGGATATAAGAACTGGAAAAACGCAACAGCAGCCTTTAAAAAAACATAACGCAAGTGCAGCACACAAGTTCGCCATGGAGCCATGGGCTGAATTTAAACTGGCAAGGCTGGCTTGAGATTAGGAAACATGATGGATGCGGGTCATTCAAAAATCGTACAGGAAAACAGAGAGTACATGAGGGCTGTGGTTTTGTCACTACGTTATACTGCATGCCAAGGCATTGCACAGAGAGGTCAACCAGAGGATGAGCAGTCAGAAAATAAGGGCAACTTTGTGGAGCTGCTGAACGTAATTGGTGAATTTAACGAGACAGTAGCAAAGAAACTGAAGGATAATCCCAACACACATAAAGACATTCAAAATGAGGTTATTGATATTATGGCTGACATGGTCAGAATTTTGCTCTAATGGTTGACGAAAGCAAAAATATCAGTAAAAGTGAACAGATTTCCAGTGTTGTGCGGTATTTAAAAGGAGACGAGGTGCCTGAGGAATTCCTGCACTTCACGCATGTAGATGGCCTGGACGCCAACTCACTCCTGAGAAGCATACAACAGACTCTATCACAGTGCAATATTGACAAAAACGTGTGTTGGACAGTGTTATGATGGCGCTGCAGTTATGTCAGGCTCCATAAGTGGCGTTCAGCAGAAATTCAAAAAGGATGTGCCACAAGCACTGTACATTCACTGTCATGCACACAGGTTAAACCTCGTTTTGGTCGATGTAGTCCGCAACGTTGAAGCAGCGGCAGAGTTTTTTGAAACTGTACAAATGTTGTACAACTTTTTCTCCAACTCTATTGCCCATGATCTGTTCATCAAGAAACAGAGAGAGATTGAATCAGCGACACAGCCCGTTGAACTTAAGAACCTATCCGACACACGCTGGGCATGTCAATATGCGGCGGTGGTGGCAATCCGAAAATCACTGCCTGCAATACAGGGGACATTTCTGGACATCATGTCTCAGCCTAATGCGCGGAGGAAAACTGAGGCCAGGGCTGTGAATGGACTTATTGATAAACAGTTTGTCCTGCTTCTCACGCTTTTAGAGGACCTATTCCGGGCCACAAAATTCATGTCTGACCAGCTCCAATCTCCCACTCTTGAGCTTTCATCCACAATAGATTTATCAGAGTCAGTCATAGCGACATTGTCAGACAAACGCGCAGAAGAGTCGTGGGTTGACATTCGGGACAGAGCAGCAGACCTGTGCACCAAAGCAGGTGTGAGCCAGGATGGGACACGCGAAAAAAGACAGACACAACCTCCTCGAATCCTTCAGGAGTTTGTTGTCGAGGCCCCAGTTGAGCACACACCTGTTACAACTCCAGATGCGCTGCGCACACATTGTTATTACCCAGCTATTGACAGACCTGTGGGTGAAATGAGAAGACATTTCTCAACCGAGGCCGGAGGTGTTTTAACTGGAGTCTCGGCACTCAGCCCCAAACATGGGTCTTTCCTAGACAAGAAATGTCTGCAGCCTATGGCACAGTTCTATGGAGTGAATGAGGAAAACCTGACAGCAGAGCTACACCAAGTTCTGCTGGAAAGAAAGAGAGCACAGGGACATGTAGTGAATGACACTGTGGGATTTCTCGCTTTAATGCAGCCTTACCGGGATGCTTTTGTGGATTTATACAAACTCATCTGTATTTCACTGACCCTGCCCGTGACCTCTGCTTCATGTGAACTCCTGCCTCTGTCGGATTAAAAGATAACTACCGTTTTTTACAACCTGGACCTTATTTCTAGCAAAATATATGATCATTTACTCACCCAGATAACTTTGGTGTCATTTGGCGTCGTTTGGACGAAATTAGATCCGGTGTAGCGCCGATATATCTATATAATGCGAGTGATCCGGGCACAGAAGCGCAGCCTCTATATAACGCATTATCTGCCACGAAACTAGTTCATTTCACCAATATTTTGTTATGATACGCTCGTGCTATTCCCCTCTGAGTCCGGGCTCATCTATTGTCAACATCCGGGGTCTGTAGGTTGATCTACTACCTCTGACCTGGAAGATGTCGTCTCTGAGCTGTGCGCACCCGCGACAGCGCGGCTTGTTTACCTGTAGCTGCTACTGCTAGTTTGACCCCGGATGTTGATAACAGACGAGCCCGGACTCAGAGGGGAATAGCACTAGCATATCGTAACAAAATATTGGTGAAATGAACTAGTTTCGTGGCAGATAATGCGTTATATAGAGGCTGTGTGTCGATGCCCCGTCACTTGCATTATATGGATATACCGGTGCTACACCGGATCTAATTTGAGTGACTTCAAATGACACCAAAGTTATCTGGGTGAGTAAATGACCATATATTTTGCTAGAAAGAAGGTCCAGGTTGTAAAAAACGGTAGTTATCCTTTAACAACTATCTACGGAACAGCAGCGGTGATACCCGAAACATACTCGGCCCTGTTGTCCATCAACAAACAAAGGACAAAGACTTTGGCTGTTCAGCGCATCATCGACATCTTTGCCTCCAATCACAAAAAACGGCGGATTGTACTCATTTGAAAATCTCAGCCTGGTGAGTTTAATATTGTTTTTATTGTTTTGCTGACTTTGTTAAGCGCTTTGTGTTTTGCCTCCTTGCTGCGGTCTTGTTGCCTAATAAGCATATTTAATTTGTTGGAGATGTGTTTAGACTCTCGGCTGTTGTTTGGTAGACTATATATTAGGGTTGTCAAAAGTATCGAAATTCAAAAAAGTATCGATACTAAAATGTTGTATCCGGATACGATACTCATTTTCAAAAGTATCGATACCACCCCCCGGCACCCCTCCCCGACGCCGAGCCGCCGACGCTGCGTCCTTCTCCCTCTCTGCCATCACACACAGCAGCAGTCACCCTCCCCCTCACCGTGACGTGCATAATAACAACAGAGCATGGCCAGTGCTGCTGCAGGAGGGCCATTTAACCAGTTTTGGTTGAAAATGAAAGAGGTAAAAGTGTTGTTTGGAGGTATTTTGCCTTCGAGTCTAACGAACACGGAAAGCCGAAGGACGTGGATAAGCCTGTGTGCAAACACTGCTACAAGGCGGTGGCGACCAAGTCAAGTAATACTTCCAACTTCGCGAAACATCTTAAGGACCGACACCCTGGCCTTTACAGTGAATTTCGACAAGTTAGTGTCTTTCGTTTCAAACTTATTACTGATGTTCTCGTGGCCGGTGGCCCGCATTAATGTTGGCCGTGTTATTATTAGCCATTAGCCGCAGCTAGCGATTAAAGGCTGACGTCACGTTAATGATTAGAAACAACGTAAAAAAAAAAAAAAATGAATCGGGCATGCCCATATTATGTTAATAGACACAGTGTCAGTATACTAAGTTTACATAGATGTTGGTGACTGAAAAGTGTTATTTTCTCTGTTAAAGTCCCAGAATGAAGCAGAGAAAAGTCGACCTGCAACCAAACAGCAACACACACAGCCGACTCTACCTGTGTGTGACCTATCTGTGTTTGACCAACAACGAAAATATGATAACAAGTCCCCAGAATATTTAACGTGTGGTTCTGTTAATTGTTACATGTTGTAACAGAGGTTATTTTTGCATTTTTCTCGATAATAAAAGTATTTCTTTTAAATTTTGGGATCTTTTTTTTTATCCTTGTGGTATCGAAAATGGTATCGAGTATCGAATATTTTCCTGAGTATCGGGATCGAGTTGAAAATTTTAGTATCGTGACAACCCTACTATATATGGCTTTAGGACAACTCGAGAAAATGTGTGGTGTTGAATTGGGTGATCTGTGTGTCAAAGTTTGCTTTATGGCCTCTCTGATCTTATATTGGTCTCATCGCCTCCTATCTATGCCTTATTTTCACTCGGATCCACCTGCTGTGCTGTTAACGTAACTATTAGCATTTCTCTCCCTCTCGCTCTCTCTCTCTCTCAGTTTATCTAAAGATAATCATGGTTTCACTGGTCAACCAATACAGCTTTTGGTGCGTGAATAGTTTTACCAAGCAGAGTTTGAAGAAGCTTTTTTCAATGCTACTCCAAAACCATTTCATTTGAGATATTTGTTTTACATGTATCTAATATTTCATTCAAATATTCCACTGATATTGTGATGCCAAGACTTTGCTAAGCACCAAAACTATTCTTCCACACGAGTAAAGGCTTATTTCTGCAAGAAATATGAAGGAAATTGGAATTACATTTTTAATCTTTTTGTTCAGATTATCTTTGCTCCAGGACAAATGGAGTCTCATGAAACAGAAATGTGCTGTAAATTTGTATATACCATTAAGATAAGACACTTATTGTGAAGGAATTTTCAGATCTGTGAGAGGTCACCACACACACACACACACACACAAGCACACACACACACATACACATATACCTGTAGGTTCTCTGCTGTTGTGTTAATGCTTCTCTTGAATTTGTTTCTCGGCCCCACTGTTTGATTTGTGTTGTGACTAGTTTCATCTTCAGCATCCTGGTAGATGGCAACAGATTCTTATCAAGAATGTCTTGGTACATTTCTCCATTCATCCTTCCTTCAATTATATGAAGTCTGCCTGTTCCATATGCTGAAAAACAACCCCACAACATGATGTTCCCACCTCAATACTTCACTGTTGGTATAGTGTTTTTGGGGTGATGTGCAGTGCCATTGGTCCTCCAGACATGGTGTGTGCTATGACATCCACAGAGTTCAATTTTGGTCTCATCTGACCAGACTGTATTCTCTCAGTATTTCATAGGCTTGTCCAAATGTTGTGCATCAAACTTTAAACAAGCTTCAACATGCTTTTTCTTCAACAATGGAGTCTTGCGTGGTAAGTGTACATAGAGGCCATGGCGGTTGAGTATGTTACTGTACCTGCTAATTCCAGGTCTTTCTGAAGCTCTCCGCAAGTGGTCCTTGGCTCTTGGACAACTCTTCTGATTTTCTTTTGACTCCTCTGTCAGAAATCTTGTGAGGAGCACCTGGTCATGGCCGGTTTATGGTAAAATGATGTTCTTTCCACTTCTGGATAATGGCCCCAACGGTGCTCACTGGAACATTCATGAGTTTAGAAACACGTCAGTAACAAATGCCATCAGTATGTTTTGCAACAATAAGGTTGAGAAGGTCTTGAGAGAGCTCTTTGCTTTTACCCATCATGAGATGCCCATTGTGTGACACCTTGGTAATGAGAAACCTTTTTATAGGCCATCAATTAGGACTAAACATGCTGATATTAATTTGCACTGATAGGGGGTAGGATTGCTTTCTAGATACTGAGAGATTTCAGCTGGTTTCTTGGCTGTCCATGCCTTTTTGCACCTCCTTTTCTTTTCCTGTGTTCAATACTTATTCCGTGTCATTCAACTTTATTACACATAACTTAATTTATGGACAAATTTCATGTAAATAGCCCTATTAGATATATATTTACTGACCCTGTATAGTTTACTTATTACTCCTACTACTTACTACTATTTTCTCAGCATTTCCCTGAATCACTGCAGGTCGTTGTGGATTAAAGCATCATCTGTGTGTGTTGTTCTTCGCCTGCTGCAGTATGAACATGCTGTTTGTTAATCCTTCCAAAATGAGCAGGGTGTGGATCTGACAGCTCTCTGTTTGCTAACTGACAGCCAATTAGCCCAGTTTCCACACGGAAATTAAACAGACGCTATTCTTGGATTGTGACTCGACTTGACATGTTTCACTGTCGCACTGCTTAGAAAAGCTCTCAGTTTTATTTTAATTGCACTGCAACAAGAAACTGGTTTTTAATTAGAGTCTAAGGAGGGGCAGAGAGAGATTCTGCTGTATCATTTCCTAACATGAACAAAATGCATGGAGGCTGACATGTTTTGGATTTATGTGTTGTCAGATGTCATGATTGATTACTTCATCAGACAAAACAAAGTAACTTCAGTGTCTTTGAGTCTGTGACTCATTTTAAGTGAGTGTTGAGACTGAAAACAACACTGCATAAGAACAATGCACAGAGCTGTGTTGCTGCAGCTGTATTGCTTCAGGTTCAGATGAGACAATCAAGTCTGATCTAGGAAGTCTAGATGATGTACAGGGGGGGTTTCTCATATGGGCAGCCGCTCAGGGCGGCATTCGTGGAGGGGCACCCGCAAAAAAACCCCCCAAAAAACGAGCGGACAGTCGGACTCATTATCTCGGCTGATCGCCTCCGGTGCCGACCTGTACCGGCTGCCTTGTATTTGTTTGCATTCATTCCATCCGGTTTTTGTATTGCTCATTTACACGTCAAGTCAACTATGACATATTGCCGTGTGCCGTGTAATGATGTTGGAAGTCAATATACAAATGAAGACTTCCAAGTCCAAAGTCAAGATAGGCTAGTCCTGAGTCAAGTTTGAGGTAAAGACTAACAAGATGGCAAATCCTCATAGCCAAGCCGCCACACTAAAAAAGTTCAAAATTTTACGGAAAATAACTCTACATTTTTACATTAGTTTTCTGTTTTTTTAAATTGTATACAAAACTCTGTAAAATGATGGACAATATCTATAAATTTACAAATCAACTGTTATTTTAAGGATTATGCCAATAATGAAAAAATTACATTTATTTCTCATTTTTGTACAGTAAAATTACTATATTATTTATACAGTATTTTTCTGCTTTCTTTAATTACATACAAATTCATGTAAAATGACAATAATTATCTGTAATTAAATATGTAGCTCATTATATAAAGGTTTATGTCTATACTAACAATTTAACATTTTTCTTTGTAGTTTTGAAGTCAATTTTAGTTTTTTCATGCAACATTCAAAGTCTGTAATTCCACAACAGAAATTTAACAAAAAATGTTCATTACATCAAACATAATGAACTCTTTTTTTAAAGAGTACATTAATTACATACAAAGGTGTGTAAAATAACAATTATTATCTGTAATTAAATAGCTCATTATATAATGGGAATATAGCCATGCTAGAACAAGATATTAATGGCTATCAACACCTCCATCATTCACGCTTGTAGCCAATCATTTAACCTTTCCAACGATGGTATGCATGACAAGTTTGGTTGCAGTTGAACCAAGCTGTATTAGCCATGGACCTATTATTAGCGAACTATTCTCAATGTGTCACTGTGCGCCGTCCCTCCAGTGTCACAGAAGTCAGTAAAGGTAATTCTCATATTTTGGCCACTTGATGGCGCCAGTGACAAAACAAACTAAAAAGTCCCTAGCTCCCGCAAAGTTGGGCCTAGACGTTCCAAATTTTACACAGGCGAAGCCAACAATATGGAGAAGGTATGTGGTGATGTGGCATAGCTCTTTAAGCATGTCCTAGTTATTGTTATTTTAAATATGACTTATTATAGACAAGGACAGCAAAAAATGTTTTTGAGCTATGTTTGAACTGAAGTAGTTTTGGCTGTGTTGTAGCCATATGCTAAATAATGCATTTTCAGAAACTGGAAGTTATTACCTTTCAAATTAAGTATCATACTTGCATTCTGACCTTACAGTTATTCTGTTATAAGCTTTTCCATTCAGTTATGCAAAATTGGTGGAAATTCCGTCTCTGAACAAACCCAATCAGTGAAAAATTCAGTGCCTGTTTGGTTTATTTCCTGTTTTATATTGAAATTGTTCCCTTGTGTGTCGCATCCTACTTGTCACTACTTCCTGTGTGTTTTTCCATTGATTCCCTCACCTGTCCATGTCCGTCCTCACTCCACCTGTACCTCGTCTCGTCATTAGTGTCTCTGTGTATATAGCCTTTGTTCGCCCTCATGTCTCAGTCAGATCATTTCGCTTCCCTCCTTGGGCCATGTTGCTCTGTGTCCCGTACTTCTATGTCCCGCCCCTGTTCCTGTGCCTTCCCTACCTTCTTTGTGTTAGCCTTCGTGTAAGTTTGTAGCTCAGGGGTCACCAACTATATTTGTCGGAGGGCCAGAATTTTTCCGGACAGACACCTTCGGGGCCAGACATTCAAATTAAATGATATAAAAATCACATTTTGGCCTAAAACATTATTGTTTCATGTTTATTGTTTAGATATTTAAATTTTATTACAAAACTGAAGGCATTTTTAGCCTTTACCAGTCAGGCTCCTATCACCTATACCACAGTCAACCACCAGCAGTAGTCTAGCCTACTCAACGGTTTATTTGATGTGCCGAGCATCATTTGTGACTTGTGTTTTGTTCTGTTACCACGGTTTTTACCATGCTCTTTTAAGTTATGCCAGTTGGTTTGTCATGCAAGGGCATGTGGAAAAATTATGTCAAAGAAGAACAGTATGTAAAACAATAAATGTTAAACAGTGCCGCGAGTTTGTAAACAGACTGAGAGTCATAAAAAGGTGGGGATTTCTGATATCAGGCTTAGGGGTTATACAAAAATGGAGGACCCAAATGCAGACACACAGGAGGCAGGATAAGGGGGAAACAAAAGGCGAGCTTTTAATAACAAACTGAATACAAACAAAATGAGGAGTACAAAGCAACTAAAAATGCGTCACGAGGACAAAAACAAAGTAGCAACTAAAAGCTAAAACAAAGTGTAAACAAAAGCAAAGTACAAACCAAAAGAGAAACCAGACACCAAAACTGCAAACATACCAATACAGGAGACACGAGGAATCACTGGATGAAACACTGGGGAAGAAGCTGGTGGAGAACAAAGGGTGACAACAAGGGGAAACACGGATGAACACAGAAGAAGACCAAGACCAAGACGGACAGAGACGGACACAGGCTAACAGACGCTAACACGGAGAAAAGTCGGGAACGGGAACTCACAAAACATCACAGAGGGAGAAATGAAACGGACTCACGAAGACAAGAGGGAGGACAAAGACTAAATACTGACAACACTAATGAGGGGATGAGAAACAGGTGGAGTGAGGAGGGACACGGACAGGTGAGGGAATCAACGGAAAAACACACAGGAGGAACTGTCAAGCAGGACGCGACACACAAGGGCAAAACTTAAAAAAAAGTAAAACGGGAAACAGAAACAAACAGACACTGAACCATGACATCTGATAGTTATTTCAGTCTCAGTTGTTTTTTCTGTTGCTTTAATAGCGGGGACCACACGATATTTTTTCTTCGATCCTCACAATTTTGGAATCCAGTCGGGGGCCGGACTGGAAGGTTTGGCAGGCCGGATCCGGCCCGCGGGCCGCCACTTGATAATCACTGTTGTAGCTTGTGTTAGCCTGTGTCTGTCTTTGTCCGTCATCCTCCGTCTTGGTCTGTCTCTCCCCGTGTTTGCCTCCCAGCTTGGTCCTCAGTGTTTCCTCTTGTCTCCAGTGTCTCCTCATGTTTCCAGTTTTGGTATGTTTGTAGTTTTTGTCTAGCTAGTTCCCCGTATTTTCTCTGTTGTTTGTCATTCAGCTTATTTATTAAAAACTCGCTTTTTGTTTCCCCAATACTGCCTCCTCTGTATGTGTGCCTGTGTGTGTGTGTGTGTGTGTGTGTGTGTGTGTGTGTGTGTGTGTGTGTCTGCGTGTGGGTCCTCCATTTAAATATACTTAAATCATAACATAAGGAAAACAATGCATTCCAACAGTCTAGGCAGGAAGCAAGAATGATGAGCTTTAAGTCCTTTAGAGCAGCAACATGCCTGAAGGTTCAACCTCAAGAGAGCAGTGTGCTGAATAATGTTTTGCCGCATGTGATTTAGTGTGAACTTACACAAATGACAGAGAAGCCTTCTTTTATTAACATTTCTTGACTGAGATTAACACATCTTGGTGTTAAAGGATAACTACCGTTTTTTACAACCTGGACCTTATTTCTAGCAAAATATATGATCATTTACTCACCCAGATAACTTTGGTGTCATTTGAAGTCATTCGGACGAAATTAGATCCGGTGTAGCACCGGTATATCCATATAATGCAAGTGACGGGGCATCGACACACAGCCTCTATAACGCATTATCTGCCACGAAACTAGTTCATTTCACCAATATTTTGTCATGGTACGCTAGTGCCATTCCCCTCTGAGTCCGGGCTTGTCTGTTATCAACATCCGGGGTCAAACTAGCAGTAGCAGCTACAGGTAAACAAGCCGGGCTGTCGCGGGTGCGCGCGCAGCTCAGAGACGACATCTTCCAGGTCAGAGATAGTAGGTCAACCTACAGACCCCGGATGTTGATAACAGACAAGCCCGGACTCAGAGGGGAATAGCACTAGCGTACCATAACAAAATATTAGTGAAATGAACTAGTTTCGTGGCAGATAATGCGTTATATAGAGGCTGTGTGTCGAAGCCCCGTCACTCGCATTATATATCGGCGCTACACTGGATCTAATTTCGTCCGAACGATGTCAAATGACACCAAAGTTATCTGGGTGAGTAAATGATCATATATTTTGCTAGAAATAAGTTCCAGGTTGTAAAAAACGGTAGTTATCCTTTAACACCCCTGGCCAAACTGGGCGACATCAAGGAGCATCAACAGTGGCGGTCCTAGCTTGCATGATGCCCAAGGCAAACCTCACCTTCAGCCCCCCAAGCTTAACCCAAGCAGCTTCAGCAACAGACTCATTTCTATAGCCTGTTAAGAAAGATGACAGCGCAAAGCAAATACTCATAATTGATTTAGCAATCAATAACTCCAGAATCAAGAACCAGGATTCAAATCTGCACATTGGTTTGCCATTGTTCCCAAAAGTAACACAGGATCTGGTCTGGGACTGAATGATGCATGATTTATTGCTTGAATGATAATTGTGTTTGTTTAGTGAGGGAGTGATCTTACCCTTTACTCTCTCCACTCAAAATTGGCAATTTTGGAAATGAGGCTCAGCATCCTAGGGTTAACAGCGTACTGGCAATTCTTTTCGTCTGACTTTGGTCCCTTGGTCTGGGTTGATTTTGAAGATGCATCTGTTGGGAAAAGAATTTTCCTTTAAATGTAAGACATAATGAGTGATAACTAACCCTGGCATGAGAAGCCAGTGAAACACAATCTTTAGATATGTAGTGAATGACCCTATGGGCCGGTGTTTCCTACTCCTTAATTGTGTGCACAGTAGAAATATTCTGTGTATTGTACATATACAAATATCTTGTCTTGCTGCTCTTTGAAATGGGCAAGAAGCATGAGTATGGCGGCAGTTTCATCACCACCTTTCAGGGTTTGGCTCAAAATAGAGCCTGTCCTGCTCGATGGCTCAGTTTGAACACACTGAAAGTATTGCAGGATTCTCTTGAACTTTGTGGATGTGGACTCTTCAAAGCTGTCATCTATGTGGATGCCTGTAAGTTCTCTGAAATGAAGCCTCATTCCAGTTTCCCGGAAGAGGAAAAGCCACTCCTTAAGGATCTCTTCTGTCTCCTTCATTCTTGACAATATGTCTCTCCTCTGTGAGGGAAACGCCTCGACCATTATTCTTTCCATTTTCTTTGTATCTTTCTTTCTCTGTTCTGGAACATCTTTATTAGTTCTTTGTGTGTTTGCAATAGTTTTGTTTGACCAGCAGGAAGCTCTGGCTCGTGGTTAATGCAGCCATATGCATCTTTACGCCCTTTCCTTGTGTTGTCAGGGCTGCCACTTTCAGAAAGCCTTTTCTGGACAGGAGGAGCTTGGAGTCGTCTATAGTTATCTATTGGACACAAATTGTTTGACAAGTGAATCATATCCTGTTCCAACAATTTGGCCCTCAATTTCATCTCGGAAGGATTTTGGGTATCGATTTACCATTTTCCTGGCGATTTCAGTTATGTGCCTCTTGCCAGGTTTCTTGCATACCGATCCTAATAACCTCCCTTCGCTCTGCAGCAGACGGCCTCTTCTCAGTATCCAATAACTTTCTTGTATTTGAGGGCATCTTAGTCCAGGGTACTTCAAAGCTGTAATGCCGGCTATTATCTACGCTTGCTAAAGGTGAGGACCCACTCTCTGATGCAGTGGATGAGGCTCGACTTGGCACACTGGGTGAGGCTCGACTTCCCATGGCTACGACCCAAGCGGAGCCCATTGTGGCAGTGGCCTTTGGCGTGGAGTCATTGCTGGTGACTGAATCATGAATGTCACTAAAGAATGAGTCTTCGCCAATGCTGGACTCTTCAAATACACTTGTAGCTATTGAGGAGGAATCACCCTCTACTCTCATCACTGAAGATGAACCTAAACAACACAGACACAATTATGTCAATCAATATTCACATATAATTTTCACTTATTCCTTTGTGTAGTGAGTCAATCCTAGTCTATATTATCTATATTATATTTGCTTTTATATAAAGACAGTCATGCTACACAACTAGATGGGACCACGCAAGTCTCTGAAAGATGTCATACATGCTGCTTAGAACTGCATACTTTACATGAAACTGCATATTTATCAGCTGCTCATGGCTGTTATTTTACTTGCGTTTAATGCACACCATAAATGTTCGTGTGTGCGTGTTTGTGTGTGTCTATATGTCTCTCTGTGTCTCTCTGTGTTTGTGTGTGTGCGTGTGTGTGTCTATGTGATTGTGTCTCTGCCTGTGTGTGTTGTCTCTCTGTGTGTTTGTGTGTGTCTGTGTGTTGCTGCTCACGGCTGTGATTTTACTTACATTTGATGCAGGCCATGAGTTTTCTGATTTCTATTGGCTTCAGGAGGTCTGGAGGTTCTGCAAGGTCATCTGCCTCCAGGTACTTCAGGTCCTCAGCTGAACTGACTCCAAGGCTTTTGATCTTCCTCACTACTCGCTGTATAACATCCTCTTGGTTGAACACAGAACTGAGGGATGAGGTTAGGTGACTCACCCATTCATCCATTACTACAAGAAGGAGCGAAAGATTATTGTTGGTTTTTGTTTAGTGGACATCAGATTGCTGATTACACATTACACCACAATTGCATAATGTTACCTTTGCTAATATACTTCATTTTTCACATTGACATAACTAGTTGAACATTTCTACACTGAAATTCAACTAGTATGTAACAGGGTAGACCTGTATCATTCACACTCAATTTAACTTCACAGTATTGGGCATTGAGGGGGAGTGGTTTTGTGTGTTTGTGTGGGGTAGAGGATCTCACTTTGCTGTGAGCCAATGGCTGTGTTAGGTGTTGATTGAGGGCAGGTGTGTCTGATTACCTCCACTGAAAAGTCTATTTAGGCCCACATGCAGGAGACACTGGCTGTGTCCAAATTCAGGGGCTGCAGCCTTCAGTGGCCTAGCCTTCGCGGTCCACGAGGGCCGGGTCCTTCGGACAGGTCTTTGAAAGCCTCGTCCACCGTTGTTAAATGGGACGGTCTAGCCTTCGGAGTATTTCCTGGTTGCCTCACCAGATGTTCCCGCCCCTTCACGATTGTGAATGAAGATATGCATTAAAGTCTTGTTTTGGTTCAAATCTATCAAACGTGTACATTTATTTGTGTGTGTACAAAAATTAAGGACAAAATGTGTCAAATCTAAGTTGAATCATTAACATTACAAAATAAACATTAACCCATTGGTGAATAACAACTATATTTACAATATCATCACCAGCGTCACGTATTTTAACTGAAAGTTAACATCTGGAAGTTTTATAGTCCCTTGAAGTTTAACATATCTGGCGTTGGATGTTTACATGACTAAAAACCGAGTATAAACCCATTACTTAAATTTGAATGTCATGTCTGCGCCACTTGATGTCGCCATTTTCTCTTGCTTCCTCTTCTGTTTCGGGACTGAGCAGCGGTGCGCAAAGGATCTTGGGATATGGGAGGCCGCGAAGGATAGTAGCGATGTGTCCTCCGAAAATAGGGAAGGCCAGGCTGCATTTGTGGGCTGCATTTGAAGGAGCCTCTGAATTTGGACAGCCTTCGCGCAGCGTTGTGACGTAATTGGCCTTCAAATGCGCACTTCGTGGGCTGCAGCCCCTGAATTTGGACACAGCCACTGTGGCTGTGTCCCAATTCAGGGGCTGCATCCTTCAAGGACGCGGCCTTTGCGGCCCACGGAGGCCGGGTCCTTCGGAGAGACCTTGAAGGTCACGTCCACGGTTGTTAAATGGGACGGTCTAGCCTTCGGAGTATTTCCTGGTTGCGTCACCAGGTGTTCATGCATTAAAGTCTGTTTTGGTTCAAATCTATCAAACGCGTACATTTATTTGTGTGTGTACAATGTGTCAAATCTAAATTGAATTATCAACATTACAAAATAAACATTAACCCATTGGTGAATAACAACTATATTTACCATAGCATTACCTGCGTCACGTATTTTGACTGAAAGTAAAAATTTGGAGGTTTTATAGTCTCTTGAGGTTTATCATATCTGGCATTGGATGTTCAAATGAGTAAAAACCGAGTATAAACCCAAGACTCACATTTGAATGTCATGTCTGCGCCACTTGATGTCACCATTTTCTCTTTCTTTCCCTCTTCTGTTTTGGGACTGAGCGGCGTGCAAAGGATCTTGGGATATGGGAGGCCGCGAAGGATAGTCCAGGTGCGTCCTCCAAAAAGAGGAAAGAGAGGGCTGCATTTATAGGAGCCTTCGAATTGGGACAGCCTTCGCACGGCGTTGTGACGTAATTGGCCTTCAAATGCGCCCTTCGAAGGCTGCAGCCCCTGAATTGAGACACAGCCAGTCTCTCTCATCTGTTCTGTGTCCAGGTATGGTGTGTGTGAATAGCATGCAATTAGTAGTTAGCATCTTAATCTCTCATCTCTTCTGTGTCCTGTGTGCAGGTATGGTGTGTGTATAGCATACAGTTAGTAGTTAGCATCTTAATCTCATCTGTTCTGTGTTCTGTGTGCAGGCCAGGGTCTGCTCCAGACGCTGCAGTCTTAAGACTGAGTTGGGCTTCCTGAGGCTGAAGGCATTGCCAGCCTAGTCCCCTTGATGGGACAAAAGACAGCCATTAGGTCAGAGACTTACCCGCAGATTCCACTGGATACGGTACGGCTGCGTTACGGCTCCGCCACGGCGGCGGAGCTGATCCGTAGCACTCTAGTCTATGTGTTAACTTCCACCAGGTCTGCTGCGCTGCGTGTCTGCTGCGTGCCAGCTCCGGCAGTCCGCAGCCCTGCGGATCAGATACGCAGGACTTCTATTCTGGCGGACGCCGCAACACAACGCAGCAATTCAGCCGAATTTAGCACAGAGCAGACAGGAAGTCAGACACGAAACAACAACAAGACATCCGGTTGATTTTCAAAATAAAACACTCAAAACCTCAAAAACTGCACTGCCTCTTTGTAGGTATCAACTGTTTGTACTGGAGAGCTCTGACGCACATTCTCAAGTTGGTCTCTTTGTACCTCACAACACCTGCAGAGGTGCTGAAGTTCTGTGTGTAGCCACCAATGCAGTGTGACCCCAAATTGTCACCCACAATAGATATTATTGTTGCTCGAACCACATGACCAGAAGTGGTTACAAGTCCGTTCTTCAAGCTGTCTCAGGTCTGACAGCATTCTTAAACAGTGTCCGTCCATCCCAGAGCTTCCGGCCGCGGAGAGAGATGGCGGCAGACTGAAAAGAATGGCATCTCCTTAACTCACAAATCTAAAATAAAAACGTAATTTGGCCTGGAAAAGTAAAGATAACCTGTATGAACATCAGCGGGGCATGAACCTGCGATCGGGGGCGATAACAAAAGAACTCTGTAAAGCAAAGTGTGAGGAAAGTGGAAAATCTACCAAACAATTGATCCATGTGGCTCCCAAAATGGCAGAGAGAATTGAAATAAAACAGCTGATTACTGAACTGAAAAACTCTCTCACGACAGAAATTAAAGCCTTCCGCACGGAGATGGAGCGAGACATGAAGAAAATAATAGAGCAAACTACGGAGTTGCGACAAAAACTGGAGAGAACAGACAATAGAGTCCGTGAAATTGAGGACAGAGTTGGGGAAATACAAGATGAACAAATACACCAACAGAAACATACGAGGATATGAAGATCAAGATGAAAAAAATGGAGACACAGATCTCTCCCGAACAGGCCAGGCCAATTATATTAACCTTTATGAATTATGATGTGAAGAAAAGAGTGTTACAAACGGCATGGGAAAAAAGCGACTCTGAATGGAGCACAGATTTTTTTCGACCACGACTTCACAACACAAGTGAAGCAGCAGAGATCCATGTATAAACCGATGAGAGAGCAGCTGAGGAAGAAGAATATCAAATCATATATCATCGCCCCAGCAAAGCTGAAAATCTTCAAGGATGATGGATCTTCGACAACATATGAAAGCTCTACAGGATCTGGGCATCACATGTGAAGTAGGACCAAGACACCAAACCTCTTTACAGAAGGAGGATGGATGGAAAATCGTGCAGTATGGACAGAGGAAAGGCAGCAGATATGCGGCCCTAGGAGACACCGAGTCACTCCAGGACACTGAGAACTAGCGACTATAGAGACATGTGAGTGACTCTCATACCGAACAGACTGAAGTATGGACAATATAATATGATAAATATTGTAAATACGGAAAAAAAAGATACTCTGATTTTTCTCCCTATTTCCTAACCTCTATCCTCTCTCCACTACCTGTCACCCCAGTTCGGTGTGTGTGCTTGTGTGTGTGTGGGTATGTCTCTTTGTGTGAGGGGGGGTGTGCGCGCGCGTGGGGGTGATTGGTCGTTTGTGGGTGTGTGGGCGTGAGCGGCACTATGTGTCTGGGTGAAAGAGTGGGTAAAGTGGTGGGGAGGTGGATGGGAGTGTGTTTGGGGGGGGGGGATGGGGTAAGGGTCTAAAGAAAAGAGGGGAGATAATATTTTTTGTGGGGTTAGACAACATGTAATTCATGTACTAGAAAGATACCGACTGAATTTAAATGATTTAAGTTACATTTTAGAGGCCTGGTATCTTTATACTTTTTTTTTCTTTCCTCTCTCCCTTTCAGCGGCCACCGGAAGAGAGGATTAGAATGGAAATGTAAAGCGGAATAAGGGAGAAAAGAAGTAAAACAGATCATATATGTATGTGGAGAAATATAGGATATATAGAACTGTCTGTTTCCTTTCTGCTTGTCTGTTTTTTTTCTTTTCTTTTCAGCTTTTTATTTTTGATAATTGACATTAATCAATATAAGTTAGGTGAGAAGCCCAGTCTGATATAATAAGATGAAATAAGTTGGTTATTGAATGTTAAATAAAACACAGGATGATGTGAAATTAGTGATCTCTACATGATTATTTATTTTATCGATGGTTAAAAAGAAAGAGAGGAAAAGGAAAAGGGGAGGGAAGTAAAAAAACAAAAAACAAGGTCTGATGCTTATGTTCTTTTTATTATTTTTATTATTATTATCTATATTATTGATTGCTGTTTTTTTGTGTTGTCTTTTGTCATATATTTACCTTATTTTATTTACCTATTTATTTTAACATTTTTCTGGTATCTTTAAACTATGAAATTATATGAATAATAAGAAGAGAATCTTTGTTGACGTTTATGTTAGCTATAAAGACTAGAGGGGTATTGCACAAAACCAAGATAAGGGATTAAGCCGGGATATGTTGGTTATCCTGGCTGAATTTAGCCTCAAGTCGGTTGCATGAAACCAGGTAAAACTTAACCCGGCCAAGTTACTATGGTGATTTATTCTCTGCAGCTAGCCTGCTCCAGACCAGGCTAACAGCCAGGCTAAGATTAATCCTAGTGATTCACCTGTATTTCCACCGTCAATCCTGTGAGGAATTAATGTGTTTTACAGCATGTCCATGGTCTTTCTAAGTATGTTGCATCATTTTAATTATCCTGCATTAAAATATTACATATATTGTCATTTCTCATTTCATTTAAATCTGTTGGCTGTTTGTAATTGCAACAGTCTTTTTATATTGATTCAAGTGGTAGTACTATTACTCAGGCTGCTTGTCAAATTGCCGTCAGAGGTTTCATAAATATGTTTTATTGCAGTAATTGAGATTACAAAACATAGCTGATGAAGTTTATTTATTTATTTATTTATTTATTTCGGCATGTTATTAGACAGTCATCATCACACATCATCTTAGTTAAAATCAGGTAGTACACATGGCCGAAAGGGAAAGCGGGAGAAGCAGATGCTTATCTAGTCCCGCCCCCGTTGCCCACAGAATACATTATTTCCACAAGTTATATTTATTTTGTATTTTGACGTACATGTTATAGCAGCATGCAGTGAACAGAGCTGCAGTCCAGCTCTAGACAGTCAACAGACTACGTGTGTGTCTGCACAGTGTCTATATTGGTCCATCATGAGTGAACAACAGTCTCTACTTGTTGCCTGGAGTGTAACACAGTCATAAGGTGATCCAATCGATGTAGGTTAGTTTCAGTTATTTGGTTGTTAACTGGGATGGTGTGAGAGCCAGTATTGCCGTCTTTATTCATCCATCTCTTCTGTAGCTTTCGCCGCGCTTAGCTTCACCAAGACCTCTTGGTTAGAAGCCACGTCTGCTCGCATCTTTCCCATGTACTCGCACATTGTGGAGATGCCAGATCGCATCTCCACCACAGCACTCCGAGTTTTGGCGTTGTCAGCCCTCACACTGGTCTGCTCGGCAGCGATCTTTCTCAGCTTCCGAAGTAGCATGAACATTCCATATCCCAGGGAGAGCATTCCGATTGTCATGAACGTGAATATGTACACGTCCTCAACGTCCTCTATATCCATTACGGCAAGGCACAAGACTCTCCATTTTCCCCATCCATCCATTGTGTAGCCGGCCATGAAGGTCCCGTCCGGGCATGTAGGCTCACCAGAACCAGTACGCCTTGTTGAGAACACTCTGTCGATTGCATTCAGTGACCAGTTTAGCAACTCCATCATGGACCAATTGATTCTCCTTTGTGTCTCGATTAACAGAGTCAGTTGAATTCTTCACAAAAGTGGATATTTGTACTTTTCAGTGTCAGCTATTGTTTGGGTACAGTTGGTACTTGTTTAGTCTTCCCTGTAGTCTCAACATAGCGTTTGCTGATTCCTGCCTCTGACCTTTACCAGACTCTCTTCTTGGTTCAGTTTATAACGATCAATAATCATATTTACATACTTTTTTTTGAAAACACTCAGATTTGCAGATTTTTTGAGTTCCTCATCAAGATTATTCCATTGTCTGACACCCATGACCGACATGGTAAAGGACTTTAATGTAGTTCGTACCTTTCTCTTTCTGAAAACAAAGTTCCCTCTCAGATTGTGTCCCTCCTGTCTATGTAGGAATAGTGTTTGTAAGTTGTGAGGGAGGCTTTTGTTGGCAGCCTTGTACATCATTTGTACTGTGCGGTAGTTTATTAAATCAGGTAATTTGAGTAATTTTGATTTGATATATAATTGATTGGTGTGTTCCCTGTAGTTGGCAAAATGTAGAATTCTCAAAGCCTTTTTTTGAAGCATTAGCAGGGGATGTGTGTTACCTTTATACGTGTGTCCCCAGACCTCTGCACAGTATTGTAGGTGTGGAGAGACTAGTGCACAGTACAACAGATATAGTGCTTTTTGATTAAGTAGTTTTTGCGCTTTCCAAAGTATGGACACACTCCTGGCAAGTTTGCTTTTTAAGTGTTTAATGTGGGTTTTCCAATTTAACCTGTCATCGATAGTCACCCCCAACACTTTGTATTCATTGACCCTTTCGATATTCACTCCATTGACTTGAATGTTAATACTCTTGTTGTGGCCCTTCTTCCCATATAGCATGTATTTAGTTTTCTCTAGATTTAGTGATAGTTTATTTATATTGAACCACAAGTGGAGCTTGGCCATTTCATTATTGACTGTTTCCACTAATTGGTTCAAATCGTTCCCCGAACAAAAAATATTTGTATCATCTGCGAATAATATTAATTTCAAAATATTGGTTACTTTGTATATATCATTTATATATAGTATAAACAGCTTTGGACCCAGTACCGACCCCTGCGGGACCCCACAGACTATCTCCAAACAAGTTGATGAGTTCTCTCCCATTTTAACATATTGGGATCTCTTGTGTAGGTAGCTCTTGACCCACGTCAACACTATGCCTCTAACACCATATCTTTCCAGTTTAGCTACCAAAATATCATGGTTAATTGTGTCAAATGCCTTTTTTAGATCTATAAAGATTCCTATTGAGTGTAATTTTTGGTCAATAGCATCAGTGATGAATTCCACAGATTCCGTTAGAGCTAGAGCAGTTGAGTGTTTCGTTCTGAATCCATATTGGCTATCGTATAATAGATTATGTTTGTTGATAAAGCTATCTAGTCTATTGTTAAATAATTTCTCTAGGATTTTAGACAGTTGCGGCAGTATTGAGACTGGTCTGTAATTTGTAAATTCATGTATATCACCTTTCTTGTACAGTGGGACCACTTTTGCAACTTTCATTTTGGTAGGAAATACTCCAGTTTGGAATGACAGGTTGCAGATATATGTGAGAGGTGAAATGATTCCATCTAAAACTGTCTTTATTAGCTTCATGTCGAGGTCATTGACATCGGTGGATGTTTTGGATACGCATTTGTTGACCAGGTGTCTAATCTCTGTGTCCTTCACTGGTGTGAGAAACATTGTGCTGGGATTTCTGCCTCTGTCCTTATCAAAGTGGTCCCAGTGTAGGGGTGAGTCAGGAATGTCCTTGGCTAGATCTGGCCCCACATTAACAAAGAAGTTGTTGAATCTTTCTGCTATGATTTCCATATTGTCTTCTTTCATATTATTATCCTTAAAGTAGGGAGGGTAGCTGGGTTTTGAGTTTTTGTTCTTGATCACATCATTTAGAATATCCCATAGTTTTTTGGTATAGTTCCTGTTTTCTGCTAGTAGATTACTGTAATATTCTTTTTTGTGATTATTTAGGATATTATTTAGTTTGTTTCTGTATCGTTTGTATCTCATTTCTGCCTGGTCCGTCCTTAATGTTATGTATTGTCTGTACAGGGTGTTTTTCTTCTTGCAGGCATTTATCAATGTTTTTGTCAGCCAAGGTTTCATGTCTTTGCTCTGTTTAGTTTTTCTTTTTTCTACCGGACAGTGCTTGTCATACAATGTTTTAAATATATGCAAAAAGGCATCATATGCATCATTCACATCTGTTGTATTGTAAACACTGCTCCAGTTTTGCCTTATTAATTCATTTTTTAGTGTATTCAATCCTTTGTCATTCCTAACCCTTCTATACGTACAGTTGGTCTGTATTCTTCTCACAGTGTGTTTCCAGTCATAGATAGCAAAGATTGGTAGGTGGTCACTTATGTCATTTATCAGTAGTCCGCTTGTTATGTCGTTCCCCATAATATTAGTGAAAATGTTATCGATTAAAGTGGCACTGTGGGTAGTGATTCTACTTGGTCGTGTAATGAGAGGTTGTAGGCCCATCGAATACATCGTATTGGTAAACTCATCTATCATCGTATTATTTTTTGGGTTAAGTAGGTCAATATTTACATCACCACAGATGAATACCCTCTTTTGGCTAGTTTCTGAGAATATCCCACCCACACATTCATTGAAATCATCTATCTTGGAGTCTGGTGCTTTGTAAACACAACTTATCAATATATTTCTACCTTTTGCAATACAGATTTCAATTGTCACACATTCCATTAAATATTCAACAGCTATAGACATATTTTGTACCGTCTCGAACTTGATGTTATTGTCAATGAAAAGGGCCACTCCACCTCCACCTTTGTTTCTTCTGTTCACACAAACAAGCTTATATCCTTCCAGGCAAAAATCTGCGCCTTTGTCTTCATTAATCCATGTTTCCGACACCGCAATGATGTTGAAAGGATTTTTGAAGTGGTGTAGGTATTCCTTGATGTGGTCAAAGTTGGTATATAGACTCCGGCTATTAAAGTGAATGAGAGACAGTTTCCCCTCCATCTCAATGCTCCCATTGTATTTCTCATCCGTGTAGTATTGGCATTTCTCAGTCATGTTACAGTAGAAGTGATTTTCCGGGTCAATTCCTTCATTCGGGTCTGTTAAGGTGTGTTTCACATGTTGATGTGTTATCAGCTCCACATTTTCATGTGTGGCAATCCTCTCTGTTATATTCATTGTCTTTTTGTACTGTGTAAGAACCCTTAACCTTTGTTGCTCTGTAGTTATGGAGAGATCGTCAGCCATACCTTAATTGTTGAATTTGTCCAGTTCTTCCTCACTCCTGATTTGCATTATTTTGACGTCTTCTGGTGAAGATCCATTCATTTTGATGTAGATTCTGCAGTTCGCCGTCCAGGTGTGTTGGATCTTGCCTCCTTTCTTCAGTTGTCGAGCTTTTCTGGCGATGCTCGCATTCTTTCTGGTGAGATTCTCGTTGATGTAGACGTCCGAGCCTTTGAGCTTCCTGCCCTGCTTCAGCAGTGCTGTCTTGTATTTTCTGTTGGTGAATCTCAGCACGACAGCTCGTGTTCCAGAGTCCTTCCTCCGGGGTAAGAGGTGACATACTTCCACGTTGTTGAAATCCACATCGATATCTTTGCCAGCCAGGAACTCAGACACCTGTTTCTCCACAGATTTGATATCTGATTCATCAGGCTCCAACGAGTTGGTCGCCGTCGCAGCTGCCTTTGCGTAGGTCTGATGCTTAATCTTGAGGCCCGTCACAATCACCTCGTTGAGTCTCCCTTGCTGTTCCAGGTCCTCCACTCTGTTCCCCAGCTCCTTTAGCAGCTGGTCTTTTTTTGCATTCTCTTCTTGGAGCTGTTTGATTTCAGCCGTCATCTTTTGGAGAGGTTCCATCTTCTTCATGATTTCGGTCATGCTTGTCTTAAGCATTTCCTTTATCTCCTCTCTCAATGCGTTCATAGCCTCCACCATTGATGTTGGTTGCAAAGGTGTTTTCAATTAAATCTGTGACAAGGGCAATATAGTATATATAGGTCCAACTCCCATTCACCTGTTCCCTCTTCATAATGGCGGGCCCTTTTTTGGAGGATGTACTGGATGAGGAAGCCCTAATCCTCAGACGAGCATTTAGGCGTGAAAGAGTCTTCCAGGACAGGTCAGACCCATTTGCCTTTGGAGATGACTGTCTCATTGAGAGATACAGATTCTCAGGTGATGGACTCAGATATTTATGTAGGCTGCTGGGTCCAAAAATACAGCACCAGACGGCACGAAGCCATGCTCTCACTGTACCACAGATGGTCTGTGTTACATTGAGATTTCTTGCAAGTGGGAGCTTCCTTTATTGAGGTTCTCTGCATCCCCAACAGAATAAAGGAACCATTTGCCGCACAATAAGACATGTTTGTCTGGCGCTGAAGTCATTCCTTAACATATTCATCACCTTTTTTGTTACAGGTTTCCCTAACATAATTGGTGCAGTGGATTGCACACACGTCAGGATGCACCATGCAAACCACTCACACATTTTCTATTTCTGCCCATCGCTAAAACCATTCTGGAAAAAATTAACAGGTCTATTTTTTTGAAATTCCGATTTAAAAAAACACTGGAACCACAATGCATTGTTTTAGGAATAACACCAGCGGAGCTCACAACAGAAAAAGACAAATACTTATACAGGATGGCAGGTCTGAAGCAAATAACGAGAAATTGGCAAAAACCCATCACCTTCTTTTAATAACTGTAAATTAACTGTAAATAATATTTTGGAAATGGAAGGAATTAAATATAGAATCAGAAATCAAGAACCAGAATGTCTGAAAAGATGGAATAAGTGGATTGACTATATGGAGAATACATAAATAAAACACATTTGAGATTACATTAATTACATTTGAGAACCAAACTTTGTCTTTAACTCGTATGACATAAGTTTATTACACTGATTCTTAGACCTATGTGGGGGAAAAAAAAAAATCAGATATAACAACTTTCCCGCTGGATGTTCCTGGTGTTTTCCCCTGAGCCCCCTGCAGCACATAAATGCACTAGCCCCATGACAATATGAATGAGATTCCTTCAGTTTAAGTTACAATGCCTGGTGTGTCGCTATATTTAGCGAGTTTTCAGTCCCCTCTAGCAACCCTTTTTCATAAAAGCAACTAGCGACAAATCTAGCGACTTTTTCTGGTGTATTTGGAGACTTGTGGAGACTCTGACGTGAAAGCACGTATCGTTCAACGAGCAGCGGGTGCTGCCGTGCTGCCGTGGGACTGTGCCAAAGCACCCACAGATGGTCCAGTCCTGGGCCGTCTGTGGGTCCATTGGCCGTGACCGACTCGAGTGCGGCTCTGTCTGGCTACTGCCATGGATGCGGTTATGGTCAGCAACAAGTTACCAAAAAAAAAAAAAGAAAGTGTCACCTAACGTTAGTTGCTGTCCTGTCCTCCTTGACAGAAAGTAGCAGCACTCTATTAAAATAATAGAGCTAGCAAATTAATAGTATCCATTTGCTAGCTATTAGGGTAGAAGAAGGTAAATAAGCAAACTTATAATGTTATGGAAATTCTTGCTTTGGGCCCCAACAGACTCTAGAATTGCCTCTGGCTTTGGATAACCCTTTTGTCCTCTTTCCCCACTCAAGACAGAAACACTCCTTTCTCTCAGGTCGGTCGAGTTCATCATCAAATGAATCTCCTCTCAAGAGATCAAGAGGAACAGAAGAACTGTCATAATCACGTGTTATAACTTATGTCTTTGCAATTGCAAATTAGGTAACGATTCTGATGTTCTGTGTCTTCTTGGGACAAGAATTATCAAGTACACTCTCCAGAGTAAAAGCACTCTGGGCCTCTTCTCCGTTTTCCTAGCCCTCCTGCCCAAATGGTTTACGACCATGCTTCTCTTATCACACATTCCAACCTATAATGGTTTCTGCACTCATCCAGATCTAAAATACCATTAAACCAGGAACTCATCCTCTGAATTTTAACAGATTGGGAAACAGCAAAAGAAGTTCATAAAACTGATCTTTTTCCCGTTTCTCTATGATGAAATTTGACTGAAATCAAGTTTTAATGTTTAATGTGTCCTGTGTTCGGTGGAACCACAGCACCTCCTGATGATAGTTTTTCTTGATTACCAGTAAATGTCTCTGATATGTTTTGTTTTAACAAGTATTAAGCTAGAACTAGGAGGAGTAAGTATAAGTGATCAATTCTACCAGTTCTACGGTATATTCAAGTGTGTTTTTATTTTTGATCCAGTTTTAATTTCTTTTAATTGTTCAGTGATTTTTAATCATGACAATCCTTTTTCATGATAGACAAAGTCCATCTATTGAGCCATGGTGAGATTCTGTGAAAGGTGAAGCACGGTTTTGAAACGTTTAAACTATAGTTTAGTTTTAGTGAGTTCCTGTGAATTTTCACACTTACCACTATCTACTTGGAGACAAAAAGCCGGCAGTCCTGCCCCCAGGCACGCCCGCCTTTTGGAGACAACAAAACAGAGAGACATCACTTCTCTCCGCAGAGTTTTTAGTTTTAGTTTTGTGTGAGTTATTCTTTTTTTAGTCTCACTCTTACTCCTGAAACTTACTTTTGAAACTCTCGCCTTCAATTGTTCCGCTCTTTACTTTTACTTTGAAACATGCTTCAAGACAGCGATATCAGCAGAAGTGCTCACGCATCGATTTTTCTCATTTTTATAATTTTTCGCTGTATTGATTAACTTCTTTTTATTAAGTTTGTACCAGAACGAAGTTCTGTTTTAATTTGTTTTATACAGTTAAGTATCGTAACCTGATCTAGAGGAAGTGAACTTAATTTAGATTATCTTGTATTGAGTAACAACGGAAAATCCGCCTGATCAACGTATCATCCTCAGTTATTTTATCCAAGAAGTTAAATTTAGTTTATAAAGTCAGAGCCTGAGAACCACCACTCGAAGCAACGAAGAACATCTTTATTAAAATCATCATCACGACACTACAGCAACTTGCTGTGTCCGAAACCATGCAAGCGGTTTCCAACGAAAGACAGACTTTGACAAGCCAGACCGGCTCTGACCCCCCACGCTCTCAAGCGGTACCATCATGCTGGGCAGTGAACCAGGATCGTCACCGGCTCAGTACTGTACCAGCCACACTCTTCCTAAGACATCGGACCGAGGTCCCCAACCGGCTGATACCGGACGAGCTGACACTCGGCCATTGGACCGGGACTTCCGGCTAGAGTCGCAAACCACCGGAGAGAGACCCACCGCCGCTGACTCCGCAATTCTGCTAAGAAAGTAGGCTCTCCATCACTCATAATAAATGAGTTGGTGTCTTTTGGCTTCTGCTATCTTTTAGCTTAAGAGAAATTCGGTTAGGATTTTGTTAGTATTAAAATTACTCTCGTAATATTTAAATGCTTCAACCTAACTCGTGATCTCACCATCAGCCCATATTCCACTAATAACCCATAACTTAGTTATTCCACATTTCCTGTTACCTGTTGTTATTCATTTAAATTGCCATTTCATTTATTTAATCTGAATTATTTAGTCAATAAACATATTTAACCGTATATCGTTGTCTGTGCAGGTTTGTTTTTGATGTGGAGAACCGATGGAAACATTCATGAGATTGAATAAATTGATCTGAAATTGATTAGAATTGATACAAGTTAACCTTGTTTAGTCAGATTTGATTAATTACCTCTGGATTATTCAAATAGACAAAACATCGGAGGTGGTGCCCCATTAACGAGTGTTTTATTAATCGCCAGTGAATAATAAATTACAAATATTACTAGTGTATCTCCTACATTGAAAATCGGTCATTTTGTGTCTTTTTTTTTTTTTGCCAAAATCAGTTGCACCCCAAAACTAAATTGCGAATAAAAAGGGTAAACAATAAAAAATTAGGACTGAGGTTGATTGAAAGATTTGCGCAAAAAAAAGTTGATATACCGGTATACACACATATACATATGGCCTATTTTTAGAGTAGCTGATGTTTCGTCCCCAACTGTAAATTAAAGAGTTTATTGGAAGTGTACCTGAGGGTTAAAATAATAATTGTGGTGCCACTAACCTGACATCTTTAATCTGTTATAATGTAATGGAAGAGAAGCCTAAATGTGTTGTCTGTTTCTTGCTTTTTAGTGCCAGGGGTAGAAAGAGAAGCAGAGGATGGGGAGGGAACTGCAGCAAAGACACGGGCTCTGAGATCACACACCTCTGACCTCTGCACATCCAAGCGGGCACCACACCTTCTGCCAGTACAATGCATCATTTCCAAACATGAAAAATACAAACATGAATCGTACACCCAGAAAAGAATTAGAGAAAAACTGATTCAGTGTGAAATTGCTTCTTGCAGCTGAAGGAAGGAAAGATGAGAGTCTGCTTCTGCACATTTGGGACAGGGACTTGGTGGCCAGTGAAGCAAGATACCACTTCACCTGCTTCAGAGACTATACCTATATCTTTCTAAAAATATAAATGGGACAGAGAGCAACTTGTATAAAAATGGGTACAAGTATTTCTGTGAGACTGTGATTGAGGAGAGGCTTTTAAGAAGACGAGAGGTGCTACGACTTTGTAGGTTGAATATGCTTTTTAAAGACAATGTAAGACAAAGGGAGGGACTTACCATATCATCTTACAAGGCACACTCTCTGAAGGCCAGACTTGAGAAGTTGCATCCTTTCTTAAAATTTCAGAAAGCATCAACAACATACATTGTATATGTTGATGATCTGACAGCTGAGGAGATCCTTCAGGAAGTTGCTGCCTCCTCCTCTTCCTCCTCATCCCCCTCATCTGACAGTGAAGCTGAGGGCAATGATGCAGACACACCAGGGTCAAGTCACACACAACATAATACAGGCATCATCACAAAAGATAGTTCCTGGCTATTATATCATGCAGCTCTCACACTCAAAGATATCATTCGGAACACAGCAAAAAGTTCACCTAAGCTCTCTTGGCCTCCAACAGCAAAAGACCTGACACTTGAGAGTGCCCTAAATATGGTACCAGATCAACTTTTTAACTTTGTCACATGAACATGTGGAATTTCAATGGAACCGTCAGACAATGAGCGTGTTGAGGTCACATTGGAAGACAGAAGGAAGATAGTCTCGACCTGTCAGGACATCATAACCTTGAGCACCAAAGGACGGTGGCTCATGCCAAAACAGTGCTCTCTGGCGATGGTAGTCTGGCACATGACTGGCTCAGCACAGCTCATAGGCCTGCTGAATGGTCTTGGCCACAGCTCATCCAATTCCCAGGTCCTTGAGCATGACACAGCTCTTGCTCACCTACAAATTGAAAGAGGAGAAATATACATCCCACAAAACATAGGTGCTGAAGTACCTGCCACACTTGTCTGGGACAATAATGACTTTGGAGAGGAGACAACATACAACACCAATTGTATAATTATTCAGCAGGCCATGGCTGGTGCATCTTAGCATCTTTACCTGGGACATCAAGACAGAGAACAAGAGAGTGATCTGTTAATTCTCCTCCACTTAATCTTGTGACATACACAAGCGGACAGAGGTCTGGTCCACAGAATTCTGCATTTAAAGTAGATCTACAGCAGAACAAATACAGAGATAGTCAAACAACTGCAAGAATAGTTGATGCTGCATCTTATGAAAATACCTGAGCCCCAGGGGAAAATCCCTCCTGAGTGGACAGGTTTTAACATTATGTTAAAGAAAGACACAATCCTACCCTCTACAAATGTAGGTTACTTACCGGTCATTGATGCCAGCCCAACAGATCTCAGCACTGTCCACACCATCCTGACTCACTCCATTGCTGTCGCTGACAGCCTAAAACAAAAAGAAAAAGTGATAGTCATGGATCAAGCCATATATGCCAAAGCCCAAGAGATCCGCTGGCAGACCAGTTATTACATGGAGAGACTGGTCATAAGGATGGGAGAGTTTCACACACCCATGGCATTCCTCTCCTGCATTGGAAAGATGTTTGCTGATGCCGGCTTTCAGGATATAATGATTGAATCTGAAGTTGTAGCTGCTGGGTCCATTGATGGAGTCATCACAGGCCATCAGTACAACAGGAGCATAAGAGCACACAAACTCCTGATGGAAGCACTCCAGAGACTGCGCTGGTAGGCATACCTTGACACCCTCACATAAGAGGATCATGCTGCAGCTCTGAAAATTACAACAGATTTGCAACAGAAGTTTCCAAGCGAGGATTTCAATGCCATGCTTACATCTGATGCATTTCTGCAGTTACTGAAAGCATATGAAGGATTTGTCAAAAAAAGCTCAACCAATCAGACATTCACATTTTGGAGCATTTACATTGAAATGGTGGAAGATCTGCTTCTATTCATCAGGGCAACCAGAGAGGGGAACTGGACTCTTCATTTGTCAACAGTGCAATCTATGCTGCCATGGTTTTTGCGTGTGACAAGGTGAATTACGCCAGGTATTTAACAGCATACTGGGTCGAGATGTCCAATCTGGAAGATGCACATCTCACAGCACATCAGCAGCTTCTTTCAGGTGACTTTGTGGCACGAAGACATCAACAGCATGGTTTTGCTGGCACTGCATGTGATCAATTCATTGAACAAACAGCCAATCGCGATTCAAAGACAAAAGGAGGCATCAGTGGGTGGTTAGGTCAGTAATCTGTGGTGTGGTGAGAGGTGTTGGATGTGTGTGTGTGTGTGTGTGTGTGTGTGTGTGTGTGTGTGTGTGTGTAATCATAAGATAACAAAAGAACCAACAGAACACAACCAAACAAAACTACGCTGGGGTGTCTGGGTGGCACCAGCCATCCAGGAGGGAAAAAAGAGCGCCATCTTGGAAAGAGCTCATCTTTATAGACACAGCCACAGGTGGAATTGATCTCCCTGACGAGGTGGGAGGGAGGCAGGCAGGGAGAACCTGGGGAAGGGAGGAGCACAGAAAGGCACAGCAACACCACAACATGGCCGAGGGCCATAACACCCCCCCCCCCCCCCCCCCATAAAACACAAGACCCCACTAATAAGGTCTTGTGTAGAATCAACAGGGTGCACGGGAAAGCCCGTCAGCCAGAATATTATCTTTGCCTTTAATGTGACATACGTTCAATATGTAAGGCTGCAAAAACAGCAGCCACCTCATGAGCCTACTATTGGCATTATACATACTATTCAAAAAAGTCAAGGGATTATGGTCCGTGTAGACAGTCACAGGCAAGGACGGCCCAACATACACTTCAAAACACTTCAAAACATTTCAAGGACCAAATCAAGGCTAGAGTCTCCTTTTCAATTACTGAATAATTCAGCTGATGACTTTTAAACTTACGTGAAAAATAGCACACAGGATGGTCAACTCCCCCCTCCCCTTCTTGCATGAGCACGGCCCCAGCACCAACATCACTCGCATCCACCTGGATTTTGAAAGGTTTGTGGAAGACTGGAGCAGACAGGACAGGAGCAGAGCATATCAAACTTTTTACACACTCAAATGCAGCATGACAGTTGGAGGACCAGTCAAAAGGCGTGTTTTTCTTAAGTAGGCTGGTCAGCGGAGCCACCACAGTGGAGAAGTTGGGGCAAAAACTGCGGTAAAACCCCACTAACCCAAGAAACCGCATCAGGTCCATCTTGGACGCTGGCACTGTATAATTGAGGATGGCTTCCACCTTAGCCTGCACTGGCCGAACCTCACCCTGGCCAACCACCTTACCCAGATAAGTTACAGTCGCCTTAGCAAACTCACATTTTGCTAAATTAACCGTTAAATTAGCCTGGGATAACCGGTCAAGCACTGCACTCAAACGCTGAACATGAGATTCCCACGTCTCACTGAACACCACAACGTCATCCAAATAAGCTCAACACCCTGCCAACCCATGCCAACACCTTGTTCATGAGACGCTGAAAGGTTGCGGGGGCATTTCGAAGACCAAATGGCATCACAGAATAGGAAAACAAGCCCCACGGGGTAACAAATGATGAAATTTCTTTGGCCCTGGCTGTCAATGGCACCTGCCAATAACCTTTCAAAAGATCCAGTTTAGTCACAAACTTTACCCCACCCACTTGATCAATGCAGTCCTCATTGCGAGGGAGGGGATAACAGTCAGGCTTGGTGACTGCATTGACCTGTCTGAAATTGGTGCAAAACCTGTCCGACCTATCCGCCTTATCTACCAACAGACATGGAGAGGCCCAGCCTGAGCATGATGGTTCTGCTAACCTATGTTGCAGCAAATACTCACCCTCCTTCTCCATACGCCCACGCTTTTCCGCCAGCAGCCTGTAGGCACACTGCCTCACAGGCGGAGCATCCCCCACCTCTATATCGTGCTCGATCATGTTTGTGCGTGATGGTACATCTGAAAAGAGAGACACATGAGACAGAAGCAATTTCACCAGATCTTCCTGTTGGGTATCTGACAGATAACTAAACTGACTGGGAAGACAGTTCAAGTACTCAGAATTCTTTAGTTTCCCAGTTAGAATGGGGTCAGAGGGAACATCAAAATCATCTGAAGGCCCAGCACCAACTGCAGCCACAGACTTAACACCATTACCCACGTGTCACCGCCCTTAACCGAGGAGGTCAAAAAGGATTTCAACAAGTTCACATGACACCATTGCACTTTCTTCCTCCTGTCGGGTGTGACAATCAAATAGTCCCTGTCAGACATCCTGCTCTTCACTGTATAAGGCCCACTAAATCTGGCCTGAAACGGTGAACCAACCACAGGCAACAAAGCCAGAACCTGGCTCCCTGGCTCAAACAGCCGGGCCTCAGCCTTTTGGTCAAAATCCTCTCATTTTCCTTTGAGCTCCACCAAGGTTCTTATGAGCAGTAGCACAAGCAATGTGCAATCGACGACGAAAATCATTCACATAATCCAAGACATTCTCAGGTGGCTCACTAAGTTTCAAATTAACTCCCAGAACCGCCAGTGGACCCCGGACAGAGTGTCCGAACACAAGTTCATTTGGACTGAAACCCATACTAGTCTGTGACACCTCCCGAATTGCCAGCAACAACCATGGCAGGCCTTCTTCCCAATCCTGAGAGAGCTCAGTACAGTAGGAATGCAACATAGATTTTAACGTTTGATGGAAACATTCCAGAACACCCTGAGACTCTGGATGATAGGCACTGGACACATGATGTTCAACCCTCAGCTGTTTTAATACCTGGGAAAAAGTATGGGACATGAAATTACTGCCCTGGTCTGTTTGCACTATCTTTGGAACACCAAAAGTTGAAATAAAGGAAGTAAGAGCCTTCAGTACTGGTTTAGCCTTAATGGAGCGCAATGGAAAAGCAGTAGGATAGCGTGTACTCTTACACATCACTGTTAACAGGTACTGGTTACCCATCTTACTCTTCGGAAGCGGACCCACACAGTCAAGCAACAGATATTCAAAAGGCTTCTCCGCCACAGGAATTGGGTACAGGGGAGCTGGCTTCAGCTTCTGGTTGGGCTTTCCTGTTAACTGACATGTTTTACAGGCTTTACAATATTTACCAACATCCTTTTTCAATCGAGGCCAGAAAAAATGGCGAAGCACTTTATCATAAGTTTTCTTTACACCAAGATGGCCTGCCACCCCATCATGTGAAGTGCTCAACACCACATCTCTGAACTTGGAAGGAACCACCACCTGGACCACACTATCAACCTGTACCCCACTCACCACACGAGCCCACTTCCTCAACAGTAACCCATCACTGAGAAAATAACCACCAGAGGCCCTCTTGACTTCACTCTCTGGACCAACCATCGCAAACACGGGTCTCAGTGTAGGATCCACAGCCTGTTCTTTAACACACTCCTCCCTAGAAAACACAGGCAAAGGCATGGAAAAAAACTTGCACAATTCCTGTCCCTCAGCGAGACCTGCCTGAGAAGACCGTCCCTGTTCAGAAAGCTCAAACTGGTCTGACAGAGTCTTACTCCTAGCCCGGGTCACAACACAGGAAGAAAACACTGTAGGGCTCCCTTTAACACATCCCTCAGGCTCTTTAGGCACCTGCAAGACTGAACCCACATACACCAATGGTGGACCATCCTTCCAGATCTTTGACCCTGCCAAATCATTGCCCAAGATGACATCAACCCCCTGAATTGGCAACTGGGGACAGATGGCCATGTCAACTTCACCACACACCAAATCAGAATCAAGATGGAAATGATGCACAGGAACCAGGAGTGTAACCATCCCAACACCCAGTACAGGAGCTTTCCCACCAGTAGCTGTATCGGCTGAAAAGGGCAGAACACTACTTGAAATAAGACTCTGACTAGCTCCTGAGTCCCTCAGAATCTTAACAGGTACCTTCCCCTGTCCACATAAAGACACAAGACCATCGGAAATGAAAGGTGGATACAACTCATCAACATGCTTAGACAGCACAGTCCCTGGTGGATGAACGGACTCATTAGCATGAGGCACAGAGGTCACCAAGCCAGCTGGCTTCACATACACGCTGGCCACTGCTGATTTCTGACCAGCTTTACTAAGTGGACACTCGCCTTTCCAGTGTCCCCTGTTCCTACAGGCATGACACGTCCTGCTGGGATCAAACTTCCCATCTGTTCCTGGAACATGTCTGATAGCGGCCTGAAAAACCTCATGAACCACTGCAGGTCTGTCAGGCCTAAAACTCTCCCTCCGTTGTCCCTCTCTATACCCCTGGCCACCATTTGAGCCACTGCCATGTGTTAAAACATATTCATCAGCCAACACTGCCGCTGCGGCTGCTGTTTTAACTTTCTTTTCAGTTACATAAGTGGCCAGCTGGGCAGGTAATGAAATCTTGAACTGTTCTAACACAATCAGGTCACACAAATCATCATACGACTCTACACTGGATGCCGAACACCACTGACTGAAATGAGTTGAAATATCTTGAACAAACTCAACATGGGTCTGCTGGTCTCCTTTCTTCCAGTTCCGAAACCTCTGCCTGTAAGCTTCCGGCACGAGTTCATATGCTTTAAGGACTGCAGCTTTAACCTTAGCATAATTGGCGCTGTCAACAGAGCTTAGGGCAGAGAAAGCTCTCTGGGCCTTGCCCGTGAAGACACACTGCAGCATTAAAGTCTGGTGGGCATCTGACCACCCCCTAATGCCTGCCACCCGATCGAACAATACAAAAATGTGTCGGGGTCCTTCTCATCAAATTTTGGCAACAAACGCAAACCTTCAGCAACATCAAAGCCACGATGCGGCCCTGTAGGCCCACTATTACTCCCATCCATCAACCTCAGCTGTTCCACTTTAACCCTTTCCTTTTCCAACGCTGCTGCAGCCCTCAGCTTCTCCTGCTCCAACTCAAACTGGAACCTCTCCCTCTCCAGCTTCGCCTTTTCTCTCTCTAGCTGCAGGCACTGCACAAACGTCCAAGACCCATTCCCAACACCTGGAGCCACCAGAGCTGCTGGAGCCTGAACCACCTCCAATAGAGCAGCCAACACAGTGAGCCCCTCAACAATGCCCCGTAGCTCAGACTTTTTTGGCACCTCTCTGGCCTTAGACCAACCCAAATGTACGGCCAAGTCAACAAGATCTGATTTAGCAAACTGAGCTAAGGTGCTACGAGATGGTCGCTGGAGGAACTCCAAAACCAGTGTATTACTGTGCTCAGAATCCATGTTAACTGCCAGCCTAAACAACAGCAACTCCAAACTACATGCACTTCATCCAACAGAGAAAGCAGCTAGTCACCCAATACACAGCCACAGAGAGACAGTGACAAAGGAGCGCACCCTCCTAACTGCTTAACTGAAGCTGGCTAACTGCACCCTAGTCTTCATGTGTGTACTGGCGGCAGGTATTTATGCACCTTCAAACCGTCTGTATTGGGGTGACAACTTGTCCCAGCCAATACTTTGGGGTGCTCCCGAGAACACTGCTGCTAACCGTACGGACAACACACAAAAACAACCCTGCAAAAAAAACAAAAACAAAGCAACCCCTCCTTGTGAGAGAACTGCCACTACAGCCTACTGAGGGACACAACTGCTCCAGTCTCACCCTCCCCACAGCCACACACAGTGCAACTTAGCCACCATTCTCCTTGAATGCAGGTTACAAGAAAGAGCACCACAGCATTTACCCCCCCTGGTTAACACTACACTCACACAAACAAGCCACTGTGAGCCTCCCAACTTCACTGCCACACAAGTGCCATACAGTGACACTCCCAAGTTCAAAATTGGACAAGCCCCCACTTGTGTGTGTGTGTGTGTGTGTGTGTGTGTGTGTGTGTGTGTGTGTGTGTGTGTGTGTGTGTGTGTGTGTGTGTGTGTGTGTGTGTGTGTGTGTGTGTAATCATAAGATAACAAAAGAACCAACAGAACACAACCAAACAAGAGAGAGCACCATCTTGGAAAGACCTCATCTTTATAGACACAGCCACAGGTGGAGTTGATCTCCCTGACGAGGTGGGAGGGAGGCAGGCAGGGAGAACCTGGGGAAGGGAGGAGCACAGAAAGGCACAGCAACACCACAACATGGCCGAGGGCCATAACACATCGTGTGATCACACACATTTCACATCACACATCACACACATCACACATTCACATCACACATCGTGTGAAGTGAATAATGTAATACTAATTCGATAATAATAGTCAGCGATATTGAAATATAGATTCAGGTCTCCTGAACAGTGTTTATTTTGTCGGCTATTTTTCAATTTAGTTTTAGTCTTAGTCTTGTGTCAAATGCCCTTATTAGTTTTAGTCATATTTAGTCAGCTTGTATTCTTTTTTGTTTAGTCACATTTTAGTCGACGAAAAGTCTTGGCATTTTAGTCTAGTTTGAGTCAAAGAAAATCCAAAGTATTTTAGTCTAGTTTTAGTCAATAGTATTTTTTTAGTCTTTGAAAACAGATTGACAGTAATGTTAATCACAATTAACATAGGCTACCGCAACACGCCGGAGAGTAGAGGAGCAGCTGCAAAGACACGTGTTGCTGCTTTCTGTCGGCCCATGCCACACCGATGCGAACCAAAAACACTGCTGACGTGATGTCTGAAGTAAGATAGGTAATAGGTTGCCAAAGATCCCACCAAATTTTATTTTTTTAAGTAGGTAAATCGACCCAGATGAAGCTACGACATCTCAGGAATAATAAGTTTTATCAGGCAGGAATACATTTATTGAAACACGGGTTAACACATGAAATTACTCTGTAGCACGTTTCACCAGAGAAGCTCTGTTTGTACTCGCCGCACTTAGCACAGAGCACCGGTGTTGTGTGTGCTCCTCACTCAGGCACACACACACACACACACACACACACACACACACACACACCCCTGGCAGCAGCGCAGGAGGAGAAAAAAACTGACGCGCATCCAGTGAAGGCACTTTTTGGATTGTAATGTAATGTAAGTCTGTGACGAAAAAAGAAAGAGACATTTTATTACGTTTTTATTTGATTAAGTAGATTTCATCTCGTCTTTTTTCGTCAACAAAAAATGCCTGTTAATTTCGTCACAGTCAGTGTTTAAGGGCATTGATTTCGTCTCGTCTTCATCTCGTTTTCGTCATGAAATAAAACATTGTTGACAAATATTTTTCGTCTCGTCTCGTCTGACGAAATTAACACTGCTCCTGAATCTACGTTAGACTTCTCCCGCTCAGCTATGGCTGTGTCTGGACTCTTGCCACCAGCCTGTAATTCCACTCATCGTTTCCTTCGTCTTCCATCGACCAGTTCCTCATTCTTCGTCCATGTTTCAGATGACAACTCAGGGAATTGTGAGTAATAGCTAACATCTCTTGGTGCTATTTTATTTGGTAACTTGCACTAGCATGTGAAACTGCCATTTGTTTTAGGTATGGGGCAGATGGCAGACACCATAAACATCCCCAAGAAATTAAATGTACATAGTTGGCAACCAGTGCCACCATGTACAATGATTGGTGGTATGGTAAAGTGACAGTCACTGCATCTGTAAACTGATTGTAGCAATAGGCATATACATTTTTTAATTGTTGAGGAGTACTGTTGTATTTATTGGACCAGAAAAAAAACTATATACTAAAGGTATGGTGTGCAGTTACTGATTTCTCAACAGTATGGAAGTTATTAATTAATGAGAAGCATCTCCAATATTCCAAGGTACTGTAACAGCTCTGAGATATAATAGACAATGTTCTCCACTGTGTCCAACTGTACTTTACACAGCAAAGGACCCACAGCAGTGCATCACCTGTGAGATCACGAGAAGGCTGAAGAACCAGGAATGACCAGATATCACCGGACAGTGGGGTACAGAATTAAACCCAAGGACACATAGGCAAACAGAGGCAAGACATACAGAGATTGGGTTTGTTCTATAAGCCCCTGAAGTCGGCGATGCAGATTTTTTTTACTTTCAGTTTCATCTTGAACACAGAGTTCATGCCCCATTGGTGTATAAACATATTAGCATTGACAGAAACCTCAAAGTGTTTTCTTTTGAATAAATCTAATGAAAAAACATTATCATTTGAAAAGTATCCAAAATAAGTGAAATATACAGCTATACACAGCATGAGACATTGGAGCGCAGCAGGCGACGCAAATCCAACCCCCCTATTTGCAACTCTATTGATATGCCGATTAGTTCAGCTGATTTGTGCTGAGTTCACACTACAGGATTGTAGCCCTGATTTTCCACTCGCCAACAGTTTTTGGAGAATGCTGACTAAAACCACGCAGAATAGTCAGCGAAGAAGTTGGACTAGTTCTGAAAATGTGCATCTGTCACTTGTTTCCAGCTATCGGTTGTACTCAACTATGAACCAGTAGCACAAGCATTTAGCCCCAGTAGCTAAAGCTCCCTCTTTATTGATCATATTTCAAGTGTTACAGTCGTGGATGTATTATGGTGACAGTACGTTGGCTTTCCCCGCATACTAGCATGTTTTATTTGTTGTGTTTAGCCTACTGAGTAAACGCAGAGTAGCATATAGCCTAGCTTCTTAGCCAAGCTTGTTAGCCTTAGCTACCTTCGTACCCAGTCTCACAGCAAGGGGTTTCATTTCAAGGCAGGGTCTGTGTAACATTATCGCCTGCCTGCCGGTAAACATGCACTTGAAGCGGCTACTGTCACAGATACCACCGGTAAGGTGTAAGTACAGGTAGATCTGGATACTGCAAGTTTTGTGTGTGTGCTGTGTGTTTTAACGTTAAGCGTTTCGTACGTTAGTGCACAGACAGACCAGCCCGTAAACTTCTTCACCTTCAATCAGCACTGGTGTTGTGTCGAGTTTAAAAACACCAGAGTTTGGCCTCAGAAAAACTGAGATAAATTTCAGACCAATCATATCAAGGAAATGCTGCTTCTACTGAGTCTAATAAAACATTTCCCATCATTGATAAACACCCACAAAGAAGATTATATCGTTTTATAGCAGCGACTATGTTTAGTACGTAGTTTCCTCTTTAGCTGTGCATGCTCCTGTGAGGTGCATGCGATTCTCGGCAGGCAGGCAGAACTCGGCACAACACCAAAACACACCAAGCCGCTTTGCATGGATGTTTACGGGCTGGAGATAAATGCAGACTCCACACGCACACAGTGAAGGGGTGCATTTCATGGCACAACAACGCAGGGTAGCATAGCCTTGCTTCTTAGCCTAAGCTAGCTTGGTAGCTTCGAGCTTGGTGGGTGTGTTTCAGCAACCAGGCTGGCCTCAGCTCCACCTCTTTACTCATATTTGGGTTAGCTGGGAGTTATGTGGAGTCAGGCACTGCCAAGATGGCAACGGTTGGAGCCGCCCACTGAGCTTCATTTAGGCTCTCTAGAAACCTATGGACGACATCATGGAGACTACGTCCATATTTTATATATGCATACCACATTACTGTTGTCTGTTCTTATAACATTTACAACAGTTTGAGTGCTATTTGTTGTTTTGTCTGATGGTTTTTAAATGTGTTAGATCAAACTCAGTCTAAAAAGCTACACACACCACATATTTGGTATCAAACTTGAAAAACACTTGAAAAATGAGCCCGTTCAAACAAAAGGTGCTATCTTCTAAGTTTTTTAACAGATCTAGACGTAAATACCTCGAAATAAAAGCTGAAATACTGATCTCTTGCCTCATATTCATCTTTTGATGTCAAATACAAATGTTTTCAGTGTACGGCAAAAATGAAGGAATTGGCCTCGCTGTTGCAATAGTTTTGGAGGGGACTGTATGTGCATATCCCCAAAGTGGAGCTCTGGCAGAGACGTGGGTGCTGTATCAGATCGCAAGTGCCAAAAACTTGCCATTTGTATCTTATATCTTTGTTTTTCTTTTTTTGAGAGGTAATCTAAATATTTGTGGCTTGAAACAGATGGAAAATTGACAGGTCTATGCTGCAGTTCTATGGAGTGTCCAGTGTTTTCCACCATGTTGGCACAGTCTTTTGCCCTCCAGGGCTCTGCGCCAGTCGCGTGGCTGAAAACTTTAAAATTAGATCAACTAACATTCCAGAAAGAAGTGTTGAGAGTGTACATGCACAATTACGCAAACCGGGCCAGCTGTGGTGCCAAGGCCCATAGGTGGACGTCCATGCCAAAGGAACCAGGGGGTGCCGGAATCAGTGCGGTATGACGAGAGAGGTCACTATCCTGAGCCTGAAGTCCGACAGAAGGCCTATTCTCACTGCCGTGAGCGAGCAATGGTCTAAATGCAGAGTTTCACTTTGTATGAAATGTTTCTAAGCCTTCCATAACAAGTAAAAAACAGTTGAAGTCACAGAATGGCTGAAGCACCCCACCAAAATTATCCCACTCAGTAATGCATTTGACATTAAGTCTATTTGTTTAAAGGTCCAGTGTGTAACATTTAGGGAGATCTATTGGCCAAATCAGAATATATAATATTCCTAAGTATGTTTTCATTAGTGGGTTAGGGTTACCTTGGAATTAGCCGTTTATATGGTGCAGGTGAATATCCACGGAGGCCGCCATGTTGCACCACCATGTTCTGACAGTAGCCCAGAATGGACAAACACAGGCTCTAGACAGCTCTAGACATAGGCCACCGTAGCTCTACTACAGCTTGGAAAGGGGGAGCAGGTTGCAATATACAACATCATCACTAGATGCCACTAAATCCTACACACTGGTCCTTTAATTGGTCTTGATTAAATGTATGCATCATATTTGTATAAGCCTTGAAATAATTTTGAGATTGACTAATAATACATGGAGAATGTTTCTTAGTGCCCCAATTAATGATTTATCCAAGTTTCTATTCATCGTGTTTGTGTGTGAGAAAGAGAGAGGCGTTCTGATATGTATTTGAGATTCAGTAGGGCTGGGCGGTATATCAACTTTTTACGATATATCAATATATTTTCAAACAAGGTATATGATGAGACAATACCGTTTATATCAATATAATGTGATGTAATTAAAATACATAACCCGTTTCTCCCAAAAGCCGTGCCAGTGTTTGCATCTCTCCTCTCTCATGTTGCGTTCACACCAAACAAAATACATTTTCTCTTTAATCTGTTCACTTGTTTTTAGTGATCTGAAAATGGTTATCCACCTACAGTCTTGATCCAACCTGACAGATGATCCGCAGAGAAGAATGGCAGGAAATCCTCAAATCCAGGTGTGCATAGCTTGTTGCTTCATATCCAAGAACACTCGAGGCTGTAATTGCTGCCAAGGGTGCTACAAGTAAGTACTGAGTAAAGGGTCTGAATACTTATGTCAGTGTGATATTTAAGTTTTTACTTATTTTTAATACATTTGCAAAAATTTCTCCTTTTTGTTTTCGCTTTGTCATTATGGGGTATAGAGTGTAGATTGGTGAGGGAGAAATTTAATTGAAAACATGTTGGCATATAGCTGCGACATAACAAAATGTAAAAAAAAAATGAAGGGGTCTGAATACTTTCTGAATGCACTGTATGTGTTAAGTTTCTTTCTGAGTCATTTTTACATTCCGTTTTTCAACACTGATAACTGCTAATGATAAAAAACGTTCTTACATTTTTTAAATCAAGCATTGGAACAAGGTTTATGGGGGAGAACAGGCACCCAACAAAGAGGCCATCAAGTCCAGCACCATTAAGTAATCAACTGCAGTATATAAGACAGATATTACTCAATTTAACCACTATTTCCAAACCTTACATTGTGGTTAATATATGCAGTATTACGTATGCTTCATTCATTTAATTAAAGTACATTTGTAAGACATTTATACCCCACTTGCAATAGAAATGGCCATGGATTTAAATGTTTTATCTCTTTCGTTTTCCCGTGATAACACATTTATTTTATTTGTTTTCTCGAGATCAAAAGTTAATTATACCTGTGATAAAGGGTTAATTTATCTTGTTATCTCGAGAAAACAAAAGACCGTTTTCTGGAGATCACAAGATAATTATGGAGAACTCCTTCATTTTTTAAAAATGTATGGATTTGTTTTTTGGTGAAAGCATAACAAAACAAGAGTGACATAGAACATATATAGGCAATAAGGTAGACATAATGAACATTCATACAGACAATAACAAAGCATTTAAAATAATGTATGTGATAAGATTAAGTAGAGTGTGTATGGGTAATATGTGTGTGTGCATGTTTGGACGCTTGCTTGAGATGTGTGTCTGAATGGCTATTCTGGGTGGGTGTGTGAAGCAAGGAGAATGGTATTTGTGGCAGAAAGAAAGAGAAAACATTGTTAAAGCTATAATGATACAATAATAGCTTTATCATTATAATAATACGAATAGTATATAGGGCTGCATCTTACAATTATTTTTTTATTGATTAATCTATTGATTATTTTTTGGATGAATCTAACTATTATCTTTTTATTATTCGATTTATTTTTACTTAAATACTTTACTTAAAAATTTAAATGGTCATGGCACGGATTTATTTAATCACTGGAGTCATATTTTTGCATTAGTGTTGATGATTGTAACAACACTCACAGACTGTAACAATAGTCTACAATGTTAGTTTGAGCCATTTCATTTCTTAAACCTGGCTGATAGAGTAAAGAGCAAATGTAAAACGGGCGAATAACAATGTGAGATGATACATGATGTAAGGTTATGTTTAACAGCAGCAGTGTAGTGGCATTCCTTCTGGACGTCAAAAAAGCCACTTCCCGAGCTGTAGGCACAGTAACTTCAGTCTGACGCGAATGACAGGAGATGTAATCCGGTTCAAAACGTTTAATAAAAAATAAAAATCTAATTACAGTCCATCACACGGTAGAAAAACTATATGCTCCCATGCCTGCCGCAGCTCCAAGCATCAGTCAACTGCGCACATGACTCACCAAATTAAAGGTCTAACCTCCTAAGGCCCAAGCTGTATTTTACATGCATTTTTTATTAGGGTCCGGGCAGCTAAGCTGCCAGGAACCTATTGTATTCCTAGGAATTCTTTCTTTCTTTCTTCTTCCGAGGAAGTCATACTTCCCATGGGCGAAAACTCACCAAACTTTACAGAAATGTCCGGCCCCATGCCAGATTTACTTAATTCCAAGGACATGTCAATATTCCTCCTGGGGGGGGGGGGCACAATAAGCGTTTTTTAAATTTAAAACTTTAAAAATACCTACAAAATCAACAGTACATGCTACAGTTTTGAAACTTTCACCAAACTGTAGCCCCAATACTGCTGAAACTTTAGTCCACTTAAACTCATTACAAATTATGAAGTCCATCACTCAGTTTTTTTCAAAACCTGTAAAACTTATAAAACCTATCTCCTCCCACAATTTTTGCCCAATCGTCACCAAACTTGCTAGAGAGCATCTTCAGACCGTCCTCCACAAAACTTGTTTCTCGGATTTTTGATTTATCAAAAATTAAGCCTACAGTGCATCAAAATGTTTGACTGTAAACAGTACTGTAAACATATACTATCAAATTCTTGCTAAATACATTTTCAATCTTCCTGAAAAAATTGAGAATATTTTGCAGTCATGGTTGATGGAGTTTGAACATTTTGAATTATCCTCTCATGGGAAAAACTGGAGTCAATGTAAGAGTGGCATTTTTAAACATCAAATTTTCTCTTATGAAGCAAAACACTTTAAGTTAAAAACAAATCACCAACATTTCCATGCTGTCAAGATGCAATTTATGTATTATCAGATTTTTGTTCAGGTAACAGAATTTCTGACATTTTGACCATTTTCGAAATCTGCCTTGACAACAGCTGCCCGGACAGTGACTCCCTGAATGGACAAATGAAGCTACACAGCAGGCCCCACTTCCAGCCAATTAGCTCAGTGAGTTAGGAGCTGGTGCTTGGTGTCAGGGGTTGTGGGTTCAAGACCCAGCAAGGATGATGATGATGACAGATCAAAATGTCAGATGTCCTCAACATAAAACACAAGACCATTGTCCTGACAGTGGCATCACAGCAAGCCTCTAAATTAAATAAAAACAAATAGCTTGGACTGGACCATGGACGAAAGCTAACCAAATTTTGCACAAAGGTCCAGTCTCATGCCAGATTACCTCAGCTGTAAACCCAAGCCAATAGTCCTGATGGTGGTGCTACAGCAAGCGTCTAAAGTTCAAACCTTTGAAAATTCATAACAAATCAACCATACTTGCTACAGCTTCAGAACTTTCATCAAACTGTAGCCTCAATATTGAAGAAACTTTTTACATTTAAACCTATTAAAAATTATGAAGTACATCACTCAGTTTTTTTCAAAAACTGTAAAACTTCTTAAACCTATTTACTCTCTCCTCCTTTGATTTATCAAAAATTGACCCTCAAAAACTGAATTTTTCACAGCATTTTAAATTTTTCTTTCATGGGAACAACTGGAGTCAATGCAATGATGACATAGCTAAACACCAGTTATTCACTTATGGAGCAAATCAATCATTTTTAAAATTACCAACATCTCCATGCTGCAATATGTGTATTTTCAGATTTTTGTCTTGATAACTGAATTTTTTACAGTGGTTTCAAATCTGCCTGCACAACAGTGAATGGCTTACTCAATTTGTGAAACCACTGTTATATTGCCACTTGCCAATTAGCTCAGAGTGATAGATGACAGTCTTTGGTTCCAGAAGTTGTGGGTTCAATACTCAAGTGGTCCAAAATGAACATTGTTGTCAACTGTCTTGTCTTCCTATTCTCCTGTTTGTTGCTCAGAATTGCCTAAATTTGCCAAAAATAGCCCGGACCCGACCCATTGCTGCGCAGCAGCTATAATTTCTCTTTGCTATTTGGGCTCATTGGAACCTAATTAGAATAAAAACTAAGCATCATCTTCTGATATGATGTACTTTTAGAGAAAAATGATGTCCACATATGTGGATTCTTGTTCCGAATTTCCATAAAACCCAATTAAGTCACCATTGTGTAATAGAATGAAAAACTCTTTATTTCCACCTTGAACACAGCAGTTTTTTTTCCAGACTGCTTTTGCATGTATTAATAACACATACACACACATTTTTGAACATGTTTTGAATATCAGAGAGTAAAAACAACATGGAAACATTGCATTTTTGCCCCTTTTGGACAGTTAAAACTAACGCATGGATCATTTGAAAAGCTGCAAACAGTAATTGCAGGATGACATTGTATGCCTGTAACAAAATATAAAACATTCAAATAATTTTTTAAATTGTCACGGTTGCATCAGGCTACTAATGTATTTTGAACGTCATGGTGAAAAAACAAAAAAACAAAATGAGAACACATCATAGTGAAAAAAAACAAAAGAAAAATGTTGCCCCTTTTTGACCGTCACAGTTACAGTATGGCTCATGTGAAATGTTGTATTCGTAATGTAAAAAAAAAAGGATATGTGAAAGGGTGCGATCATTGAGGACGGAAGGACCCGGCCTGCTTACAGAGGCCCAGGGGTCACCTGATGACCTTCACAGAATCTGAGAAGAGAGGAGTTGGAGGAGGAATGTGACTAATCGCACACGCTCACACCCACCCACACACACCCACCCACACACACACACACACACCTAATGTCACAAAGAGTACATGTACACTGTAGGAACATGTACACACCTTGAAAATCAGTTTGCAAGCACAAGAACACTTTGCAGGTCACACAACGCACTCGGGTTCTTCCAGTGCAGCCTGGTTGTCTGCTGCGCATCGCATTCTTCAGGCCAGTCATCTCTGGGAGGTGGGCATTAGCCCTCCTGCAGACCGAGACATGGGGCAACTCTGTCACATGACGTTTTACCCCTTGATTTGAATCTTCTTCCTCTGATTGTTCCGATAGGTCAGCATCTGCACCGTGATGCTGGGCCAAGAGGATCTTTGCCACTTCCATACGGAACTCAAGGAACTGGATGGGTCTTGTCTTTGGTCCAGCACATATTGCATGGTCTTTGCGGTAGAGTAGCCAGCTGTTGGCTAAAGCCAGATCCGTGAAGTGCATTACCATCCGCATTGTCCACTTCTTAGTACGGGTGCTCATGCAATAGTAACTGATCATTCTATCCATCAAGTCAACTCCACCCATCTTGGTGTTGTACTCACGGACAATGCTTGGTCGCGAAACAGTGACATATTGTTTCAACATCTTGTCCCAGCGCTGGAAGGTGTCTTCAGGCTGTGTACCATGAACAACAGACATCATCAATACTGGTTTGTTGTCGTACCACTTCACTACACACAACTTTCCATCTTCAGCGGACACTTCTGATGAGGTACCTCTTCCTGCGCTTTTCATGGCTTTGTCACTGGGTAACTTGTTGTTCGCTCCAGCGAGTCGGTTCTTCATTATTGTACCAGTTATGTACAGCTCCTTCTCCATCATTTGTTGCGCACCTTTGATGGTGGTGAAGAACTGGTCACAATACACTTTTGTGCCACGTTGCAGAGTTTGACACAGATGCTCGATGACTAAGCTTCCCAAACCCAGGCCCTCGGGTTCTTCGACCTTCTCAATCAGTGAATTTGTACCTTGATAGAGCTCAAAGTCAAGCACAAGGCCATCTGCTGTAGCACAGACAAAGTTCTTTATGCCAACTGGGTTTGGCTTCATTGGCAGATATTGTCTGTACGGACAGGCTCCCGTGAAAGGTATCACCTGCTCATCAATAGATGTGCAATCAGGTCGATTCAGAGACTTGCAGCCTCGCAGAACCCGATCCAGAAAAGGCCTCACCTTCCAGAATTTGTCATTCAGACATCCTCAGGTCTTCAGGCACATCATCATCTATTACCACTTTTATTGCTCCCCTCAGTTTGAAGAATCTGGCACGCGTGAATCTGTCAGTGATGGCAGTGATTTTAAAGGCTTTGGACCAATACATCCTAATGGTTGGGTATTGGATGCAGGACATCAAAATACAGGCACCAAAAAAGTGGTAAACCTCATCGACTGACATGTTGAGTGGGTCCCCACTCTTAGACAGTGACATGACATCAGAACATTCTGAAATCAGTGTCATCAGATCTCTATCTATGTGCTGTTCAAAATAGTCTAGTGGGGTCCAGCCATGTCTGTCTAGATCAGTTTTGTCCTGATGCTTATACTCTGCGAGTACTGAGTTGTATCTGCTTGGGTGCAGACGCTTTTCCGCTTGCTCTCGCTTCTGCTTGCCTTTTTTCCACTATTATTCTTTTTTTTCTTCACTGAGAGATTACAGGCAGTGACTCCTGGATATTTAGAAACCACTGGGAGCATAATTTATTGGAGATAAAGTACATTGCTGGCTCATTTCAAAATTTTTTCCGAACTCTTCAACACTTTCTGAACGAGGCCTAAGAGGTAGCACAAGCCTGTTAGCAGCTAACTAGCAAGCTAACCAGCAACAGGATGCCACCCTTCCCCTTCTCTGTGGCGATGAGTGGTACAGGTCATCAGATGGAGATGCGGAATCTCGGCGTAGTGGAGCAAATCTGTTTTGCATTTTGATAGTTTGTTGTACGGGATGTTTGCTGTTGGTCTTTCCTTTAGCAGCTGACCACGGCTGTGTCCTGCTCTGCATTGGAGTAGAGGAGGAGGAGGATGGTAGTGCTGGCCAGCCGGTAGCATCAGAGATCTCCGGGTGGACGGTTCTTCCTGTTATTCTTCCATCCATGTTCCTTAATAAATCTGCCAATCTATTAAATTTAGCTCCCATTCCTCGTCAGCCACAAACTGTCACAAAAGATTGCACAGCTGGTTTTGACTCTTTTAATTAAGCTTTATTAAACATCAGGTCTCTGGTAGAAAAATCTTTTTTAATACATGATTTTATCATCAAACACAATCTTAATTTTATGTTTTTAACTGAAACCTGGTTAGACCAAGACAACAGTGCAGCTGTTCACATTGAATCAAGCCCTCCAAACTTCTCTTTCATAAGTGAGACTAGAAAGCATAAAAAAGGAGGAGGTGTTAGTATTCTGTTTAATGAGTTACTCAAATGCAAGCAAATGTTTTATGGAAATTTTACTTCTTTTGAATATGTGGCTCTTCAGTTAAACTCACCTTCTCGGGCGATATTTCTAAACATCTACAGGCCACCTAAATACTGTACAGATTTTTTTGATGACCTTGTTGAGTTACTGTCTCTTATCTGCACTGACTTTGATTGTGTGTTAATTGTTGGTGACTTTAACATCCATGTCGACAAACCTGAGGACAGATGGACTAAAGAACTGTGTCGTGTCCTTGATAACTGTGGACTCACTCAGCATGTGATGCAGCCCACACACAACAGGGGCCACATCCTAGACTTGGTTATCTCCAAGGGTCTGAACATTTCTAAGGTTCTGGTATCTGATGTTGCTCTCTCTGATCATTACTGTGTTCTCTTTGAGACTGATATATGTGTGTACACAAATGTTCAAACTGAGGTCGTCTCAAAGCGTTACATCACTGAAAACACCAGTGACATATTCATTGAGGCTTTCTCCTCCACACCTCCCCTCTCCAGGTTCTCCGTCAATGACCTTGTAGATCACTTCAGTTCTAAAGTTACAAATGTTATTGATGCCATTGCACCCACTAAAGTGAAGGTGGTCTCTGGTAAGAAAAAATCTCCTTGGAGAAATGCCGCGCTTGTCAAAATGGAAAAAAAGGAATGCCGAAAAGCAGAGCGCAGGTGGCGCAAAACTAAGCTCCAAGTTCATTTTGACATTTATAAAGAGAGACTTTACATTTTTAATTTAGAACTGAAAAAGTCAAGGCAGTCCTTCTTTTCAGACATTATCACCAAAAACATAATAATGCACGTGCCCTGTTTGCTACTGTCGACAGGCTAACAAACCCTCCTGTGCCAGTAGCCTCTGAACATCTATCTACCAGGGCCTGTAATGAATTTGCATCCTTCTTCACTGACAAAATTCAGAAAATTAGACAAGCGGTCTGTGCCACCGTACCTGGTACAGGAGGCGTGTTATCCATGTGTCCACCGAAAACCAACTCTAACACCATGACACAATTTGACCAAATCAATGACAAAAACCTGCAAGAGATAATACAACATTTGAAATCTTCCTCATGCTGCCTTGATATTTTACCAGCAGGGTTCTTCAAAAAAGTTTCAGACTGCATGACTCCAGATCTGCTACAGATTGTCAACATGTCTCTACTTTCAGGCGTCTTCCCCCAAGCCATGAAAACTGCAGTTATTAAACCACTCCTAAAGAGGAAAAATCTAGACACATCAGTAATGAATAAATACAGGCCCATATCGAACCTCCCAATTTTAAGTAAAATCATTGAAAAAGCTGTTTTTCAACAGCTGAACAATTACTTAATAGTAAATGGCTTATTTGATGTCTTCCAATCAGGATTTCGACCACATCATAGCACTGAGACTGCTCTAGTCAAGGTCCTCAATGACATTCATTTAAACACAGACAATGGCAAAATTTCAGTCTTAGTATTACTGGATCTCAGTGCTGCGTTTGACACAGTCGACCACAACATACTACTGGACCGACTGGAAAACTGGGTGGGACTCTCTGGTACAGCACTAAACTGGTTTAAATCCTATCTAAATGATAGAGACTACTTTGTGTCTATTGGTAATTACACATCTGAAAGGATGAAAATGACAAGCGGAGTACCCCAGGGCTCCATTCTGGGGCCTCTACTATTCAACATTTACATGCTTCCTCTAGCTCAGATAATGGAAAACAACAAAATATGTTACCATAGTTATGCAGATGACACACAAATTTACATAACCATCTCACCAGGGAACTACAATCCCATACAAACGCTAAGTAGATGCATTGAACAAATCAATGATTGGATGCGTCAGAGTTTTCTTCAGTTAAACAAAGATAAGACTGAAATAATTGTTTTTGGAGCCAAGGAAGAACGACTCACAGTCTCTGCTCAGCTTCAATCTATAATGTTGAAAACTGCAAACCAAGCCAGAAACCTCGGTGTAATAATGGACTCAGACCTGAACTTCAGCAACCACATTAAGTCAATTACAAAGTCGGCCTACTATCATCTTAAAAATATATCCAGGATAAAAGGACTTATGTCTCAGCAGGATTTAGAAAAACTTATCCATGCATTTATCTTCAGCAGACTCGACTACTGTAACGGTGTCTTTACAGGACTCTCTAAAAAATCCATCAGACAGCTGCAGCTGATTCAGAACGCTGCTGCTCGAGTCCTAACAAGAACCAAAAAAGTAGATCACATCACTCCAGTTCTCAGATCTTTACACTGGCTTCCTGTCAGTCAAAGAATAGATTTCAAAATCCTGTTGTTGGTTTATAAAGCACTGAATGGTTTCGGGCCAAAATACATTTCTGATCTGCTGCCACGTTATGAACCATCCAGACCTCTGAGGTCGTCAGGCTCAGGTCTGCTTTCAGTCCCTAGAGTCAAAACTAGACATGAAGAAGCAGCGTTCAGTTACTATGCGCCACACATCTGGAACAAACTCCCAGAAAACTGCAGGTCTGCTCCGACTCTCACCTCTTTTAAATCAAGGCTGAAGACGTTTCTGTTTGCCACAGCCTTTCACTGAAGCAATTTTAAGACTTTGAACTGCACTGTGACTTTTTCTCTGTGATATTTTAGCCTACTTTCCTATTTCTTAACTTGTCTTAATATTTTTTTTTAATGTCTATTTCTTAACTTGTTTTAATGTTTCGTTTAAATGTCTATTTCTTAACTTGTTTTAATGATTTGTTTTAATGTATTTTAAATGCTTTTACTGTAATTGTATGCGCCTGTAAAGCACTTTGAGTTGCCTTGTGTCTGAATTGTGCTATACAAATAAACTTGCCTTGCCTTGCCTTGCCTTGCCTTGCGAGGTTTGGCGTCAATGGAGTAGCCTTCCAGCGTATTCCATGTCCTGCAAAACCAGAATCAGAATAAAATAGTATTTATTGCAGTAAGTTACATTTTACCCATGTAAGCAAATGAGGTGTAGGCCTATTGGTGCATGAAATACTTGAATCTGTGTGGACGTTTACATGAAATTTGAAGATTTACCCTCAAGGTATGCTAAAATAATTACAATTACTTTGTTTGGACTCTCCCTTTTTCTTTTTTTTGGTTTGGCTTGGTCCTGGTCCTGGTGTTGGCTCCTCAGAGTCATCTTCTGAGCTATCAGTCTCAATCGTTTCAGTTCGACGCCGACGTCTTGGAGTGCGGGATGAACCTGTCCCTGTACTCTCTGTCCCTGTCAATGAACCTGCCAACAAGTGTTGTAAATAAGCATTTTGCCTCCAATCCTTCACGTAGCCCTGAGGCCCTAACTACATAACATAAACAAAAATCTACTGGGTCTTGGCTAACCATTATCTGCACCACGGAGACGTTTACGTCCTCTGCTGTGCTCTGTTGGCTCAGGAATGGGGTCCTCATCATCACTACTGTCACCCTCATCCTCACTCTTGCTTTCCTCCTGTGGTGATGGTTGGTAATTTTCATCCAGGATGGGATCATTGTTGTCAGACAAGTCTAAATCTGAGTTGTCTCCATCAATCAACCCAAGTAGCTCCAAAGCTTTGTGCACAGAAAAACGCTCTGGAAATAAAAACATGACAAAATCAAATACAAATCAATGTCATTCATGCATTACTTATTTGTAAATTATTTCAATGGTACTGTACAATGTACAGATTTTAGCTGCACCAGAGTTAGCTGCAAGCTAGTTTAGCTTACTAGCATATTACATTTTACTGACATTTTTAACCCAACTAATTTATGTATGTATATATGTATTTAGTGATTGAATTGTTATTTATAACATTTAGACAATGTACAGCCTTTTAGCTGCACCAGATATACTTGTTTTCTCAATTTACATGTGAGCATGTTTACTAGCATATTAGCTGTTTCGACGAGTGTCAGTCCATAAGTACACATACGTGTACTTCATGTTTAGCGACATGCTAAGTTCTTATTTTTACACTTTTTTTTCCAAATTTGCTCGTCATGACAAATGTCCAACGCTTATATAAATATCTAAATAAGAATAAGCCATAAAATAAGGCAGGACTTCTTACCTGGTCAATGTTTGTGTATGGACCGGCCACTTGAATCTTCCCTCGTGTTTGCCGCCATGTTGAATTTTTACCGTAGTATGTTATACTCTTCTGACACCACCAGATGGCAGTGTAAGTGCCCACATACGTGTCCATAACACCCCGAATTCAGCAGTGAACACGATTGTGGACATAAGAGCTAAAAAGTGCTGTCCACGCATGTGACCGCTAAGCCTTAGGAGGTTTTAATATTCAAGTTTTATCAGGGAGGGAGCATAAATGATATTAACCAACATGAGTTTGTTTTTAAATCTTTTAACATTGTTTCCCTGGTATGCACATGAAATAACATGAAATTATAAATTATGCATCATATTTTAAATTAACTAATTTCTCATCTTGTGGCTCTTACAAGCAGTGATGCAGGGGGAACAAACATTTAACAATCAATTACTACCAACAGCAACACATTCCTTGTGTTTATAATCCCAATATATATTACGTTTGGGTGAGGACAAAAAGTAAACAGAACGGTTTCTTAAGAAAATTGCCCCGGGATGCTTCCGCTTCAAGTGCTCGAGCATGGTGCGATAAGCCTTTTCTAATTTGCAGAGCTTGCAGAGCACCAAGTTCATAACCTTTAATTTATGCACCCCTGAGGGTAAAAAGGCTAAGATGTAGCGGCAAAGATGGATCATATATTATTCATACACCGTAAAAAATGTGACCAATAGTTACTTAAAAAAATGATGGCAACAAAGTGACACGTAATATAATTGAATAGATTTTAAGTACTACAACTTTGATTAAAAAGTATTGAAAAAATGAACTAAATTTAAACAAAAAAATTAAGTACATGGTAATAAAAGCAACAGTTAAAATGTGTTGGATTTAGTAATAGCATGCCAAATTATGAGTTATATAGGCCAAAAATATTTAGTAAATCCAAATCAATTTCAAAAGGAAAAGTGATTTATATTTACTAAGTATCTGAGCAAAAGTAATTTAGATTTACTAAATATCTTGATTTATATTTATTAATTATCTGGGTGAAATTGATTTATATTTACTAAGTATCTGGCTAAAAATGATTTGGATTCACTAGATACAATAAATTATATCAACTCATATTTTAGCACATTGTTGCATAACTCAACACATTTACACTGCTATTCTTATTTATCTGTACCTCAATTAATTGTTTACATTCAAGTTTTAATTGGTATCACAGGACTTTAAATCTATTCAACAATATTGATAGTCACTTTGTTGCCATCATTTTTCTATGTCTAATCCACCCAATATCATGCCTTCTTAGTGCCACAGTTTACTTAAATTGGGTCGAAGATCACCATGCATAAAAAGTACATTTATTTGTGCAACTTTGCCTTAACATGTTCATCCTACATTTTTCAAGTGCAAAATGCCAAAATACAACAGTAAAATAGAGAGAGGGGCTAGAAGAAAACAATGACAGATACCATAAGTGTACAATAGGGATACAATTACACTGGCAATCTATTTGTCATCCATGTTGATAAAGGTTTAATCATTCAGTCGTGTTTAATCTGTGCTAGACCATTGGCTTAAATTGTCCACAATTATTTTTTACCTACTACTGTTCACTTGAAAAGGCCCCGTACAAATTTACCAAAACTGCACAATGACCTATGACCTCTGTCCATCACTTGTAGTCATTACTGGCATAGATGACTTTTTAGGATGTGATTCTAGGTCTAGTCCTGTTAGTGCATTTAAATTACGACAATGTTTTCAGACTTCCATTTGCCTTACTTCTTCACTACTTGCTAAAATGGGTCACACAACAGTCACATTATTCATTTGTGCAAATTCAAATTCCTCAAATTCCTCAATTTGCATCCCTGGTGTACACGGTGGAATCACAAGGTACAAGAACAGCTACCTGTGCCAATATAAAGTCAAAAACATGATGCCACTCCCTTCAAATATGTATGGAGTATGGTTAATTGGATTTTTCTGAACAACCACCTGCAGCACTGAAACTCAAACATTTAACAAAGCCATCATACAAGCAGATTATTAAGATGCGTTTTGGTCTTAATGGTAAATTACACTATGAAATTAATGTAAATACTAGCCTCACAAAGATTAAAATGCAATTAATGCAAATATGACTACAACTAATAATACTATTCATTATGATTTGATTTGATGATATTTCTATATTTAAATATTTTTATATACTTATATACTTATTTTTACATTTTGTAATTAGGTTCTATATTCCTACACTGCTATTTGCTGCTGCAACGCTTTAAATTTCTCCATTGCAGGTCAAATAAGGGATTATCTTAATTTATCTTCTCTTATCTAATCTTATATGACTGTTATGAATTAAATTCACCAAGAGATGGCGACATTTTACCTCCATAAAAATAGTCCAAAACTTCTATTGATAGCATAGATTGAAAGGCTATAAACCTGAGCCAACATACGACCACCAACTGGTCAATTAACCACTCCGTTTTCAACAGATGTGAATGTATATGCAGTTAACAAGACATTCAATAAATGATAATCAGGGCCGCTGGAAAATTTAATCTCCAGTCCACATCTAGACAGAATTATCTTCTCTTCTGTCTCATGATTAGCAGGCTAGCAGCTGGGGTGTTTATGCCACAAAGTTTTTATTTTTTATTTCAACAACATACCCACCTTCAAGTGAAGCACGAGCCTCCTCTTGTTTTGACTTTTTCTTTCTATTGCTTGCTCCCGATTCATATTGCCGTTTGGAGGCCATCTCTCCACCTGCATCCAGCTGCCTGTCGGCGCATCTGACTGCTGATTGGTCAGATGCTGCGTGCTGTCAATCGTCATCAACATGAGCGGTGTCAGATTACTCGTCTCTCTCTTTTTCTCTCCTGCCTTGGGCTGACTTGGGGCTCTATGTGCAAGTTAGCAGCTAACGTTAAGCTAGTTAGGCTAAAACAAGTGCTAACAGGTCAACATTAGCTAACTTACCGACTGTAATCAGAGGATGCTACAAAAACTCCCTGATTGGGTGACATCTCACTGGAATCGACATGTAACAAAACAATTGCAGGAAACACATGAATATCCCAGTTTCAAAGAGTTTGCCAAGTTTTTGGCTCATGAGGCAGATGTAGCATGCAACCCTGTAACATCCCTGTATGCCTTGAAGTCATTTGAAGGAAGTACACTCCAAAGTCACTCCATCCACAAATAACAGATATTCGCTAATAAGTCAGCTGAAGAAAAGAAAAGATTCATACTGGACCAAAACCTGTGTTTTGGCTGTCTTGAGAAAGGACACAACTTAAAGGACTGCAGAAAGAAAGCAACCTGTAGTATATGCAAAAAACACCATCCAACACCGTTGCATGAGTACCGCAGCACTGCTCCAGACACATCTTTTCATGCTGTGCAGTCAGAAGAAAATTCATCTTCACTTTCTTGCTCTGTAGACAAAGGTGATGGTGGGAGCACAGCCATGATAGTACCTGCGTGGCTCTCATCAGTCACAACCCCTGAAACAGAGACATTAGTATATGCTTTGTTAGATACTCAGAGTAGCACCACGTTTGTGGACAAAGAGGTATGTGAGAAGATAGGTACAGGTTTAGAGCCAGTCAAGTTAAAGCTTACCACTATGATGGGAAAATATTCCATTGTTCGGAGTGAGAAGGTTAGTGGTCTTAGAGTTAGAGGGTTTTCCTCACATAGCTTTATTAACTTGCCACCTGCGTACACCAGAGATTTCATCCCACTTGAACGCTCACACATTCCTACTCCTGCAACAGCTACGAGATGGAAACACCTGAATGCTATAGCACAGGAAATACCAGAGTTGTTAGATTGTGAAGTTGGACTCTTACTAGGCTATGACTGTTGTAGAGCATTAGCACTACGGCATGTTATTACAGGTGGTGAAGAAGAGCCATATGCCATTAGGACTGACTTAGGATGGAGCATTGTTGGCAGCTCACCAAAGGTTGCTAAGTCAACAGGGGTGACAGGTCTTTGCCATCGTGTGTCCGTCAAAGAACTTCCATCATTAACACCAGCTGCTGTTATCAGAGTCCTTGAATCTGATTTTAAAGACACAAGCTATGGGGAAAAGACCATATCACAAGATGATATTCAGTTCATGCAAATCCTGAATCAAACAATACAGCAGAACTCAGATGGACACCTGGAAATGCCACTTCCCTTTAAAACACGTCCACATCTACCAGAAAATAAGAGACTGGCTCTGGTGCGACTGAAGTACCTGAAAGGGAAACTTGAGAGAGATCCCTAATTCAAGGAGGACTATGTTAGATTCATGGCAGGTGTCATCGAAGGTGGGGAAGCAGAGAGAGCCGAAGACCCGCGCAAGGATGGAAATGTGTGGTACATTCCACATCAAGGGGTTTATCACCCAAGGAAACCTGAAAAATTAGAATTGTGTTAGATTGTTCTGCCAAGTATGAGGGCACAGCTCTAAACGACCACTTACTGACTGGACCAAAATTCCTCTGGGAGAGAGAAATTGACACACCAAAAATCACTCCAGAGCTTATGGTAGGAGATCCAGAGGTAAAAACAACACAAGCACTGCAAATCAATGTAGTCAAGGAAGAGAATTTCCTGGAGAGATTTGAACGATTCTCTAAGTGGCATGCTGCATTGAACGTAGTGGCTCGGATCCTACGGCTAGCACAAAAAGACAAATCATCAGAGCTCATAACAGTTGAGGACAGGAGAAAGGCTGGTTTGGTCCTTGTGAGATTGGCACAGAAAGACGCCTTTAAAGAGGAGACGCAGAAGCTTAGGCAAGGAAAACTATCACATAATAATCAGTTGTTTCAGCTTGACCCGGTGTTGCAAGAGGGTGTTCTCAGGGTTGGAGGGAGATTAAAAGCAATTTCCTTACCTCTTGACCTGAAACATCCTGCCATCCTGCCAAAAGATGGTGTAATCACACGCCTGATCTTGGACTACTGTCATGAGAAAACTCAGCATCAAGGCAGAGGTCAAAGGTTGTGGCAAATCACATCAAACAATGTGTCCCATGCAGACGAGCTCACAGGCCAACAGTGACACAAAAAATGGCTGATCTGCCTGTGAATCGTATTGACCCATCACCACCATTCTCATTCTGTGGAATGGACTGTTTTGGACCCTTTCCAACTAAGCAGAGTCGGAAGGAAAGTAAGAGATATGGCCTGATATTCACTTGTTTATCATCAAGAGCCATCCACATAGAAATGCTTGAAGATCTAACAACAGATGCCTTCATTAATACTTTGCGATGTTTTATAGCTATCCGAGGAGCTGTAAGAGAGATCAGATCAAGGGACAAATTTTGTAGGAGCTAAGAATGAACTCTCAAAGACTCTAAAAGAAGTGGACAAAGACAGATTAGTTGCTTATTTAGCAGAGAAACAGTGTGACCTTGTAATGAATGTACCTGATGCTAGTCACATGGGAGATGTATGGGAACGGCAGATTAGGACAGTGAGGAGTGTTATGATTTGGGTTCTCTCAAAGAGTGCTGGGAGGTTGGATGATGCTTCTTTGAGAACATTTCTCTATGAAGCCATGTCAATAATAAACAGCCGCCCACTCACTATTGACAGCATCAGTGATCCTAAAGGTGAAGAGCCACTTACACCAAATCATTTGCTCACCACGAAAACCTCTGTTCCTCTGCCTCCCCCAGGAAAATTTGTCACAGAAGATCTGTACGCCAAGAAAAGGTTGCGCAGAGTACAATATTTGACAGAACAATTCTGGTGTAGGTGGAAGAAAGAATATCTGGCAAACATCACTCTAAGGCAAAGGTGGCATTCTCCATGACGCAATGTAAAGATTGGAGATGTTGTTATTCTCAGAGAAGAGGGGACTCCCCGCAATGAATGGAGACTGGGAAAAGTACTAAATGTTTGTACAGATGATGATGGTCTGGTGCAGAAAGCCACCATACAAATAGGTAACAAAAAATTGGGAAAGGAAGGTCAAAGGCTCACTAATCCATTATTGAGCGTCCTATTCATAAACTTGTTGTGTTAGTGGAAAGTAACTAAATGTATTTCCATAGTTCCTGTAACACATGCATGCGTTGAGGGTTACTAACACCATTATTGATCTCAGAGTTTTTCTCTTATACCAGGTATTGTGTATTGTTTGAGAAATTACTAGATTTATTCAAGGTCAAAGGTGATCATAAATCATAGTAATTTGGTGGGAGTGTAACTGTCTGTGAGACAGATTTCATTGTGTAAATTTATGTTTCACACGTTACAAAGATACAAAAATAGCTTTAAATTCATGACAATAAATAAGAGAATTAAAAAGGGTAAATGTAGTGTAAAAATGTAATGCTAAATGATTTCAGTTGTGATTTAAAAACCTTCATGTGAGGACATTTTATTTTGAAAGTGTATGGTCACATGACCCTGGTCTGTTTTGAGGGTGAACTGTGGGATGTGGGTCAGAAGCATAAGCGGGACCACAGACATGGAAGCAGGAAGTCATGGCACATGGTCAGAGCTATTTACACCGTGTTCAAGAGGCGCAAATGGTAATTGTGCTTTTGTTTTATCTGTATTTCATTTCTTGGTTGTTTACAATATGCTTGAGCATACAGTATCCTTTTCATGTGTTTATTTATTTACGTTGTGTTAGCATTAGCTTCAATGGACTCATATGGACTCTGATGCTTTTACTTATAGTTTTCACGGTGTTCTACGATTTTGTAACAACGTCGGTAGTGGAGGAGAAATAAAGCGGACAATCTAGACATCAGTACGAATCGTGGCCTTTTGTTGGACCAGTGTAGCTACACCGACAGTCTCAGATTCGTCTCTCCTGTCAGCATCAAGGGTGTTGCTAGGGATATAAATATCATCTTTGTCATCTTGGATAGCGTTAGTTTCGGTCAAATTCTTGCGTTCGCCGCCATCGCTACTGTCGTCCGCCATGATGCTAACGTCAGGTGCTGTTGGCTGCGTTTTTTCTTTCCATGGCTGAGTTTATTTATTTATTTTATTTATTTCGGCATGTTATTAGACAGTCATCATCACACATCATCTTAGTTAAAATCAGGTAGTACACATGGCCGAAAGGGAAAGCGGGAGAAGCAGATGCTTATCTAGTCCCGCCCCCGTTACCCACAGAATACATTATTTCCACAAATTATATTTCTTTTGTATTTTGACGTACATGTTACAGCAGCATGCAGTGAACAGAGCTGCAGTCCAGCTCTAGACAGTCAACAGACTACGTGTGTGTCTGCACAGTGTCTATATTGGTCCATCATGAGTGAACAACAGTCTCTACTTGTTGCCTGGAGTGTAACACAGTCATAAGGTGATCCAATCGATATAGGTTAGTTTCAGTTATTTGGTTGTTAACTGGGATGGTGTGAGAGCCCGTATTGCCGTCTTTATTCATCCATCTCTTCTGTAGCTTTCGCCGCGCTTAGCTTCACCAAGACCTCTTGGTTAGAAGCCACGTCTGCTCGCATCTTTCCCATGTACTCGCACATTGTGGAGATGCCAGATCGCATCTCCACCACAGCACTCCGAGTTTTGGCGTTGTCAGCCCTCACACTGGTCTGCTCGGCAGCAATCTTTCTCAGCTTCCGAAGTTGCATGAACATTCCATATCCCAGGGAGAGCATTCCGATTGTCATGAACGTGAATATGTACACGTCCTCAACGTCCTCTATATCCATTACGGCAAGGCACAAGACTCTCCATTTTCCCCATCCATCCATTGTGTAGCCGGCCATGAAGGTCCCGTCCGGGCATGTAGGCTCACCAGAACCAGTACGCCTTGTTGAGAACACTCTGTCGATTGCATTCAGTGACCAGTTTAGCAACTCCATCATGGACCAATTGATTCTCCTTTGTGTCTCGATTAACAGAGTCAGTTGAATTCTTCACAAAAGTGGATATTTGTACTTTTCAGTGTCAGCTATTGTTTGGGTACAGTTGGTACTTGTTTAGTCTTCCCTGTAGTCTCAACATAGCGTTTGCTGATTCCTGCCTCTGACCTTTACCAGACTCTCTTCTTGGTTCAGTTTATAACGATCAATAATCATATTTACATACTTTTTTTTGAAAACACTCAGATTTGCAGATTTTTTGAGTTCCTCATCAAGATTATTCCATTGTCTGACACCCATGACCGACATGGTAAAAGACTTTAATGTAGTTCGTACCTTTCTCTTTCTGAAAACAAAGTTCCCTCTCAGATTGTGTCCCTCCTGTCTATGTAGGAATAGTGTTTGTAAGTTGTGAGGGAGGCTTTTGTTGGCAGCCTTGTACATCATTTGTACTGTGCGGTAGTTTATTAAATCAGGTAATTTGAGTAATTTTGATTTGATATATAATTGATTGGTGTGTTCCCTGTAGTTGGCAAAATGTAGAATTCTCAAAGCCTTTTTTTGAAGCATTAGCAGGGGATGTGTGTTACCTTTATACGTGTGTCCCCAGACCTCTGCACAGTATTGTAGGTGTGGAGAGACTAGTGCACAGTACAACAGATATAGTGCTTTTTGATTAAGTAGTTTTTGCGCTTTCCAAAGTATGGACACACTCCTGGCAAGTTTGCTTTTTAAGTGTTTAATGTGGGTTTTCCAATTTAACCTGTCATCGATAGTCACCCCCAACACTTTGTATTCATTGACCCTTTCGATATTCACTCCATTGACTTGAATGTTAATACTCTTGTTGTGGCCCTTCTTCCCATATAGCATGTATTTAGTTTTCTCTAGATTTAGTGATAGTTTATTTATATTGAACCACAAGTGGAGCTTGGCCATTTCATTATTGACTGTTTCCACTAATTGGTTCAAATCGTTCCCCGAACAAAAAATATTTGTATCATCTGCGAATAATATTAATTTCAAAATATTGGTTACTTTGTATATATCATTTATATATAGTATAAACAGCTTTGGACCCAGTACCGACCCCTGCGGGACCCCACAGACTATCTCCAAACAAGTTGATGAGTTCTCTCCCATTTTAACATATTGGGATCTCTTGTGTAGGTAGCTCTTGACCCACGTCAACACTATGCCTCTAACACCATATCTTTCCAGTTTAGCTACCAAAATATCATGGTTAATTGTGTCAAATGCCTTTTTTAGATCTATAAAGATACCTATTGAGTGTAATTTTTGGTCAATAGCATCAGTGATGAATTCCACAGATTCCGTTAGAGCTAGAGCAGTTGAGTGTTTCGTTCTGAATCCATATTGGCTATCGTATAATAGATTATGTTTGTTGATAAAGCTATCTAGTCTATTGTTAAATAATTTCTCTAGGATTTTAGACAGTTGCGGCAGTATTGAGACTGGTCTGTAATTTGTAAATTCATGTATATCACCTTTCTTGTACAGTGGGACCACTTTTGCAACTTTCATTTTGGTAGGAAATACTCCAGTTTGGAATGACAGGTTGCAGATATATGTGAGAGGTGAAATGATTCCATCTAAAACTGTCTTTATTAGCTTCATGTCGAGGTCATTGACATCGGTGGATGTTTTGGATACGCATTTGTTGACCAGGTGTCTAATCTCTGTGTCCTTCACTGGTGTGAGAAACATTGTGCTGGGATTTCTGCCTCTGTCCTTATCAAAGTGGTCCCAGTGTAGGGGTGAGTCAGGAATGTCCTTGGCTAGATCTGGCCCCACATTAACAAAGAAGTTGTTGAATCTTTCTGCTATGATTTCCATATTGTCTTCTTTCATATTATTATCCTTAAAGTAGGGAGGGTAGCTGGGTTTTGAGTTTTTGTTCTTGATCACATCATTTAGAATATCCCATAGTTTTTTGGTATAGTTCCTGTTTTCTGCTAGTAGATTACTGTAATATTCTTTTTTGTGATTATTTAGGATATTATTTAGTTTGTTTCTGTATCGTTTGTATCTCATTTCTGCCTGGTCCGTCCTTAATGTTATGTATTGTCTGTACAGGGTGTTTTTCTTCTTGCAGGCATTTATCAATGTTTTTGTCAGCCAAGGTTTCATGTCTTTGCTCTGTTTAGTTTTTCTTTTTTCTACCGGACAGTGCTTGTCATACAATGTTTTAAATATATGCAAAAAGGCATCATATGCATCATTCACATCTGTTGTATTGTAAACACTGCTCCAGTTTTGCCTTATTAATTCATTTTTTAGTGTATTCAATCCTTTGTCATTCCTAACCCTTCTATACGTACAGTTGGTCTGTATTCTTCTCACAGTGTGTTTCCAGTCATAGATAGCAAAGATTGGTAGGTGGTCACTTATGTCATTTATCAGTAGTCCGCTTGTTATGTCGTTCCCCATAATATTAGTGAAAATGTTATCGATTAAAGTGGCACTGTGGGTAGTGATTCTACTTGGTCGTGTAATGAGAGGTTGTAGGCCCATCGAATACATCGTATTGGTAAACTCATCTATCATCGTATTATTTTTTGGGTTAAGTAGGTCAATATTTACATCACCACAGATGAATACCCTCTTTTGGCTAGTTTCTGAGAATATCCCACCCACACATTCATTGAAATCATCTATCTTGGAGTCTGGTGCTTTGTAAACACAACTTATCAATATATTTCTACCTTTTGCAATACAGATTTCAATTGTCACACATTCCATTAAATATTCAACAGCTATAGACATATTTTGTACCGTCTCGAACTTGATGTTATTGTCAATGAAAAGGGCCACTCCACCTCCACCTTTGTTTCTTCTGTTCACACAAACAAGCTTATATCCTTCCAGGCAAAAATCTGCGCCTTTGTCTTCATTAATCCATGTTTCCGACACCGCAATGATGTTGAAAGGATTTTTGAAGTGGTGTAGGTATTCCTTGATGTGGTCAAAGTTGGTATATAGACTCCGGCTATTAAAGTGAATGAGAGACAGTTTCCCCTCCATCTCAATGCTCCCATTGTATTTCTCATCCGTGTAGTATTGGCATTTCTCAGTCATGTTACAGTAGAAGTGATTTTCCGGGTCAATTCCTTCATTCGGGTCTGTTAAGGTGTGTTTCACATGTTGATGTGTTATCAGCTCCACATTTTCATGTTTGGCAATCCTCTCTGTTATATTCATTGTCTTTTTGTACTGTGTAAGAACCCTTAACCTTTGTTGCTCTGTAGTTATGGAGAGATCGTCAGCCATACCTTAATTGTTGAATTTGTCCAGTTCTTCCTCACTCCTGATTTGCATTATTTTGACGTCTTCTGGTGAAGATCCATTCATTTTGATGTAGATTCTGCAGTTCGCCGTCCAGGTGTGTTGGATCTTGCCTCCTTTCTTCAGTTGTCGAGCTTTTCTGGCGATGCTCGCATTCTTTCTGGTGAGATTCTCGTTGATGTAGACGTCCGAGCCTTTGAGCTTCCTGCCCTGCTTCAGCAGTGCTGTCTTGTATTTTCTGTTGGTGAATCTCAGCACGACAGCTCGTGTTCCAGAGTCCTTCCTCCGGGGTAAGAGGTGACATACTTCCACGTTGTTGAAATCCACATCGATATCTTTGCCAGCCAGGAACTCAGACACCTGTTTCTCCACAGATTTGATATCTGATTCATCAGGCTCCAACGAGTTGGTCGCCGTCGCAGCTGCCTTTGCGTAGGTCTGATGCTTAATCTTGAGGCCCGTCACAATCACCTCGTTGAGTCTCCCTTGCTGTTCCAGGTCCTCCACTCTGTTCCCCAGCTCCTTTAGCAGCTGGTCTTTTTTTGCATTCTCTTCTTGGAGCTGTTAGATTTCAGCCGTCATCTTTTGGAGAGGTTCCATCTTCTTCATGATTTCGGTCATGCTTGTCTTAAGCATTTCCTTTATCTCCTCTCTCAATGCGTTCATAGCCTCCACCATTGTCTCAGATTCGGCTCCACTGGTTTTATTAGGTCTTCCCATTTCCTTTTCTTGTCTTTTTCTCCTTTTCTGCTTTTCTCACTTGCTTTGTAGTGCAAGTTGTCTCAAACTTGGCTCTGCTGCGCTCTGTTGCTGCTTGCAGCTCCACCAAGGACAAGTTATGTTATAGTCGCCAACGTGTCTTCTTTTAAGGCTTTTCCAGATCTGGTAAAAGGTCTTTTGGGCATGGTGAAACAAAATGTTACAGAAAAAAACAGTCAAGGTGCATGCACATGTCAGGAGGCTGTCGTTGGCAAGAGACAGGTCTGAATCGGTCTGAATCTGCATGAAGAGTGATGCTGCGTTCAAGTATAACTCAGAGGTCGTAAATTCCGACTTCCGAGTAGGAAAAATAAAATAACAACCGGTATGTTTCCTCAATCCCCAGTTCATCGTATGACATTATTTCACCATGGCCGCCCACATCGTAAACGGTGAGAAAAATTTACATTTTATGAGTTTTTATGAATTTTAATGACCTCAACCTCCGACTTTGTTACTTGAACGCACCTAGGTCTGAGATGATGTATTTCCCACTTCCGACCATAAACGAACGCAGCATGACCTGTGACCTCATGGCACACTTTTGGTGCAAACAGGAAGTCTGAATAGCTCAAGCTCATTTGATGGGAAAATGCTGGGCTTAGCCACTGAACTGAGGGAGTTAATTGAAGGTTCTAGATCTAAAAGAAAATACATCTTGAAACTTATAAAATGGCTTCAAAAAAGAAAGCTTCTCAAAAAGAAAATGAAATGCAACATTTGCCAACACAAAATGAAGATGAAGGACTGCAGTCGTGGAGATTTCTATAAATGGTAAGTAAAGTTACCCAATCTCTCTTGAATTTACTTAATCTGCACCAGATTACATCACAGTATTAATTAATTAATTTATGAATTTATTCATTTATTTATTTATTCTTTATGTATTTACCTCCTTATCTGTAATAATCTATATATATATATATATATATATATATATATATATATATATGCAGTATATATATATACTATTTGTTATTCTATCTATCTATCTACATGTTTTGTTAATCCTTCAAAAATGTTCAATTTTTAGATTGGTATCACATTGAAACACATTTTTGGAAAGGTCTTAAACAGAGATCACAGAAATGATGGTTTATCTTTGATAAACATTGTGGAATGGATCACTCACAAGTAGCTTTGTTGTCTATAGGGTTTGTCAACAGAGGACCAACCACAGAGGCATTGTCACAAAATCAGTCCAGCACAAGTATATCTTCAGCAAATCCAAGATGAGCCTTTTCAACTGGATGCAATTCTTGTACAGGTATGGAAATAATACTAAAATATCTAGTGGATATTTTAAAAATTACATAGAAATAATCTACATTAATAGAAAGAATCACATTGCCTGTGATTTAGATTTCCTATGTCCTATTACACCAAAGCCAGAGGTGGGTTACGGTATATAGTCGCATATGCTATCAGCATAAGCAGTCTGTTAAAAGAGAACCATCTGAGAGGGTTTTCGTAGAGGTCCCCTCTGAGATGTACAGGAAATTTGTGCTTTTTTAAAAAGTATTTTATTTTGATCACGAAGAACAAAGACAATAAGGACATAACGTATGCCATAAAAGTACGAAATGACAAAACAAAATAAAACAAAAACATACCAAAAAAAAAAAAAGACACATGGGTGGTATCAGTAGTCATCAGAAGGCAGGGAGAAAGAGCATCCATAAGTCTAAGAATGCAAAATAGCAGCCGGGTACCTAGGTCATATGCTCAGTTATCAAGAAGTGCTCGGAATGGCCACTACATTTTTTGGAAATTGGTGTGTGACTTTTGTCCATTACAACAAATTAGATCCATCTTAATAAAGTGGAGAGCATCTCGTTCAGCCATCTTTTGAAACAGGGAGGTGATGGGGATTTCCAATTTAACAATATAAGCTTTTTAGCTACAACCATGCCCGCCTTTAACACCTGTTTTTGGTGAGAGGGAAGGGCCCTTGTCTCATCAGAGCAGCCAAATATCTCAAGGCTACAATCAGGCTGAATGCTGCTTCCCAGTTGCCTCGAGAACCATTTAAATATGCCCTCCCAAAAGTAAGTTATAACTGGGCATTGCCAAAATATATGTGATAAAGATCCCTCGGCAGTACCACATCTGTCACACATGGGAGAGATTGAAGTATCAATCTTATTTAGTTTGATTTTGGAGTAGTGCAACCAATGCAGTATTTTAAATTGTATCAGTCTATATCTAGAATTAATAGAACAACTCTGAATACTAGATAGACCCTCCTCCCACAGCTCATCTGATATTGGAATGTCCAACTCTTTAGCCCAAGCAATATTTCTGCTGTGTGCTGTGTATTGTTACTGTGTATTTCGACTGTGTGCTGTGCGTTTCTACTGTTCATTTCAACTGTGTATTTCTACTGTGTGTTGCGTATTTCTACTGTGTATTTCTACTGTGTGCTGTGTATTTCTAATGTGTACTTGCTGTGTATTTCGACTATGTGTTGTGTGTTTCTACTGTGTAATTCTACAGTGTGCTGTGTGTTTCTACTGTGTATTTCTACTTTGTGTTGTTTATTTCTACTGTGTATTTCTACTGTGTGCTGTGTATTTCTACTGTGTATTTCTACTGTGTGTTTCCACTGTGTGCTGTTTATTTCTACTGTGTGCTTTGTATTTCTACTGTGTATTTCGACTGTGTGCTGTGCGTTTCTACTGTTCATTTCAACTGTGTATTTCTACTGTGTGTTGTGTATTTCTTTTTACCATCTAAATTCCTTGAAGGACACAAATGAACATTGTGCAAAATAGTAGAGCCTGATCGATTAATCAGTTGGCCGATTTTATCGGCCGATATTAGCCTATCACAGATATATCAGTATCGGTGTATATATTGTCCGATATGCACCAATAATAAAACCTTAAATATAAAAACTATAATACAGAAAAACATGCTTGGGCTAATTTAAAATTGGTGTAATGACATAGTCTGTCCAGCAGAGTGCGCTTCAACGGGGGATAAAACAGCTGGTGTCAGGAAATCTAACAGCTACCTCACTAATGGTTAAACTATAAACCAGCACAAAAATGACAATTACCAACATAACATAAGCCACTATGTTCTGAACAGGCACACACTTACAAAAAGTAACATTTTAGTTTTAGAACAAGCAAAGTTGTGCTCCTCTACATGAGAGACACGCTGGGAATCCACCGGAAGCTGCTCTATGACGTCGCGTCTGCTTCGGGTTTTGTTCTGCCCTCCGCACGGCATCATACCATGAATGGAGGAGGCCTTTCTGACCCTCAAGTCCCGGTTCACCTCTGCTCCCATCCTCCAAGTTCCTGACCCTGATCATCAGTTCGTGGTGGAGGTGGATGTCTCCGACGTGAGAGTGGGAGTGGTCTTATCTCAACTTATGACCACCGACCAGAAGCTCCACCTCTGCGCTTTTTTTTTGCAATGCCTGTCCCCTGCAGAAAGGAACTACGATAGCGGCAACAGGGAACTGTTAGCCGTCACGTTGGCCTTGGAGGAATGGCGTCATTGGCTCGAGGGAACCAAAGATCCTTTTCTGGTTGGGACTGATCACAAGAACCTGGAATACATCCGCACTGCCAAAAGACTGAACTCTCGCCAGGCCCGGTGTGTCCCTGTTCTTCACCCACTTCAACTTCTCCCTCTCCTACCATCCTGGTTCCTGTAATGTCAAGCCTGATGCTTTATCTTGCCAATTTCGAGGGGAGGAGAGAACCACCACCGGGTCAGACTCCATCCTCTCAATTCCCTGCGGAGTTGCTGTCTTGACGTGGGAGGTTGAAGAGCGGGTGAGATCAGCCACCAAGGGTCAACCAGGACCTAGTGCTTGCCCCCCGTTTGTTCGTTCCCCAAGCCCTGAGGTCCGACATCATCCAGTGGGCCCACGCCTCAAGGTCACCTGTCACCCGGGAATCCAAAGGACTGGAGACATCCTTCTCCAGCGGTTTTGGTAGTCAACCCTGGAGGAAGACACCAGGGAATTTGTGAACGCCTGCCCTGTCTGCAACCAGCACAAACCATCCTACCAGGCTCATGCTGGTTTCCTACAGACACTCCCTGTTACACATTGTCCTTTGTCCCACATCTCTGTGGACTTCGTCACCAGCTTGCCAACCATCCTCGTGGTGGTGGATTTCTTCAGTAAGATGGCCCACTTCGTGCCTCTGCCCAAGCTCCCTTCTGCAAAGGAAACTGCCAGATTGGTCCTCCTCCACGTCTCCGGCTTCACGGTCTCCCGGTTGATGCGGTGTCAGACCGAGGACCCCTGTCCGCCTCGATCTTCTGGAGGGAGTTCTGTGAGCAGCTTGGGGCTACGGCCAGCCTATCCTCCGGTTATCACCCCCAGACTGAACGGAAGAACCAGGAGATGGAGATGGCGCTTCGTTGCATGGTCTCAAGAAATCCATCGTCCTGGTCCCAGCATCTGTTGTGGGTCAAATACGCACATAACACGCTGACCAGCTCTGCCACGGGCCTGTCTCTGTTCCAGTGTGCTCATGGGTACCAACTAGAGGTCTTCGGAAAAACCCGACAGCCCGAAAACCCGAGGTTCCGATCCGACCCGGCTCGGGTTTTGGGTCACAAGAAGTGACTCCCGTGCCTGGTCGGAACCGGGAGAGTTTGTCTCGGGGCTCAGGGCTCTTATAGTGAAAGGCCAGGTTATATAGTACCCGAGAGGACCCGGCGATTGGCGGTCACAGCTGTCAATCACCCCTTTTTCCCCCCTTCCGTCCAATGCGAGGCTGCGAGCTGCCTGTGTGACTTACGTCACGTGATTTTAGAAAGGAAGTCAAAACTACTACACGATACAGTCAACAACAAAATAAGAAAGCATGATGGAGCGGGAGCTCTTCAAAGAATGAAACGAAAACTGCGTAACGGAGAGTACAGTGAGGAGAAGGCAAAGGGGAACAGTCCAGTTTAGACCTCATTCGTTTTAATAGTCGACCATGATGGGAATAAGGTTGGCGCTGTTAAATGCGCTCTACTCTACTCTGCTTAAACACCAGCGTGGATGCCAGAAGAAAAAGCCAGATCAATTGCCCTTGGGCGCGTATCTTAAGACCGGATTCTCTTCAAAAGCAAAGAATGCTGTATTGGAAAAATGCATTAACGTCTGTGCAAAAGATATGCGGGCTTTCCAAGCTTTTGAGTCGCCAGCGTTTACCGAGTTGGCGCAAGTATTAATGGATATGGGGGCTACATACAGTAAATCCGATGCTAAAGAGCTGCTGCCTTCAGGCGTGACTGTCTCCCGACACACACAGGGGAAATGTGCCGACATAAAAGCCAAGCTGTTGCCAGAAATTCAGAAGGCCATATCCGAAGCACAAGCCTGTGGAGTTGCGACTGATATGTGGACGGACGACTATAGAAAAGTGAGTTAAACATGTATAATGCTGCACTTCATTGGTGAGAATTGGAAATTCCAGAGCCCTATGATCTGCACGTGTGCTTTCCCAAATCAGCCAAAAACAGGAGCAAACATAAAGACTGAAATAATCAAACAACTGAAAGATTTTGGCCTGACACAGTCGGAAACTGACAAGCTGGTTTTCGTCAGTGACCAGGGTCAGGACATCCAGTCAGCCCTGTCAAGCTGGACTCACAATAGCTGCATTGCCCATGTCTTAAATACTGTGCTCAAGCACACTTTTAAGAAGGGTGAAGATGAGGAAGATGATGCTCTTGAGGAAGTGAGGTTGTGCATGGATAAGTGCAAGTCCCTGACAACCTTTTTCAAACACTCTGGGTTGCAACTTCTACTGTCCCGCTCACTCAAGCAAGACTGTGAAACCCACTGGAACACCAAGTTGGATATGCTGGAATCTGTGCTGTTCTCATATGATACTGTGCAAAACATTCTCCAGACCAGGGGGGAATGGCACAGGATGCGCAACACCTCAAAGGACACACTCCAGATGTTAGTAACATTCTTACAGCCATTCAAGAAAGCTACAGAAGAGATGAGTGGATCCAAATATCCGCCCATTAATCTGGTTGCACTGTGGAAGTCCACCCTCATGAGCCACTGCAAACCGACAGCATCTGACCCCCCTGCGCTGGAAGTGCTGAAAAGAAGATGCCTACAGCTGCTGGATGACCGTATTGAGCTGAACGACCATGCAAAACTTGCTGTAATGCTGTGGCCAAAATTCAAACAGCTACGAATGTTTAGCCGGCAAGAAAAGGAGGCCATATATGACTTGGCATGGGTGGAACTGTCCAATTTTCCACCACCAGAGGCTGAGGAACAAGAACAGTAGATGGAGGCCACCGCCACAATGACTAAGGGAGATGAGGATGAGCCTGAGCTAGAAGCACAATTCAGCCAGCGGGAGGATCTGGAAGATCCTGTGCCTGTTGATGGTGATGAGGTTGAAAAGATCTTGCAACAAAAGATCTCCCCAGGGACAGACGGCAAGGAACTGGTGCTAAATTTCTGGGAAAAGAATGCCAAAGTGTTTCCAATGATGGCCAGGCTGGCGAGAAAGATGCTCTGCATGCCAGCGACAAGTTTAAGCTGTGAATCGGCGTTCAGCATATCAGGATGCACACTGGAGAACCGGTGTACTAACCTTGGGACAGCTTGTGTCAACACTTTGCTTTTCCTCAACAGCAACATGTGATAGGGTAAGTTATGATCTGCTTAGCTGGTAATAAAGTTATTTTATTTCATTAATATTGTTGCTGTGATGGTGGTGGTTGTTATCTTATTATTGATGATTTGTTTGTTATCTCCCTTTTCTGTCACAGCAGGATGCAAGTCAGAGACCCCGCTTCCGACGCCGTCTGCTGTTGCCAACATTCTGCCACAGAAGAATTGAGGACTACCAGGTTATGGTACCTCTATTTAGCCACACTCAGGGTTGCTTATTGCAGTTGTTATATCCTGTTCAATGTGAAGTGAATCTTGAAAATGTAAACAAATGTCTGCAGAATATTGCACAGAATAGATATTTTATTATAGTTATGTTTTGTGTTTATTTAGCCCCCATTTTATTTTCTATGTGCAATAGCACCAAGGAATGACTTTCCTCAACTAGTATCATTACACTTTGTGTGTACTAGTCTGTAGGCTACCTTTTTGTTTTATAGCTTTGTATCTATTTTACATGTAAAGAATGTAGGCTACATGCACATTACAATGTAAGCCACACTCAGGGTTGTAGACATGCCTTAATGCCAAAATATGTTCCGAATTGCACTGTTGTTATGTTTGAAGAAGTGAACGTTGTAAACAAAAGCTTAAATTCAAGTATGTTTTCCAGATATTGCACAGAATGCACACTTAGCACTGTAATATTTTATCTTGTTTCGTTATATATTTTATTTTCTGTACTGAACTGTGTTCTGTACTGTTGTATTTTATTTTCTGTACTGAACTGTTAATACTTTATTAACATTTTGCAAGGTACAGCAAGGTACATAAATACAAGTAAATGTTAAAAGGATGAACACAAAAAGCCAGAGGGCTTGTTTCCATTATGGTCCTAGGTTGTACTACTAGGCTACACTGTGTGGACTGTAGTTTGTTCAGTAAAAAAAATACATTTGAACTAGACTGTTG